>NC_044346.1:34751341-35051341 GCF_007364275.1 Archocentrus centrarchus | reverse complement strand
TCTATAAAGGAATAAATTTTGACATACAGTGATCCCCCGCTATAGGTGAAAATCCATAAAGTAGCGGCGTTTTATATATATATATATATATATATATATATATATATATAAACTCTTCCCACACTCCTATAAACCTTTCCGTCTCTTACTACAACTTGAATGATGAAGATGATGAATTATGTAGCTGTGCAGTCCTGATGGCGATGAAGGTGGTGCAGCATCTTCTTCTATTTTCACTAAAGGCGTAGCCATAACTGATCTATTCGTCCGAGCGATGACCATAGTTATGGAGTGTTACAGAAATACCTATATACCGCAAAATCCCATATATAAATATAGTGAAAACCCCATGAACCAGAATTAGATACATTTTTTAAAAAAGTGAAGCCGTAATAGTGAACCATGATATAGCGAGGGACGACTGTATATAACAAATCAGAATTTCACTCATAATTTTACATACTAGATTTCTGATGTTCACGAGCCACAGGACATTATCATTGAAATTAAAACAAAGAAAGGCTTGAACTTTACATTCACTGTACTTTACAAATAACTACTAAACATACATACAAATATATCTCCCTTATACATATGTCCTGTATATGGAAACCATCTGTGCCTACCTTGATTGAGAAAAACAGTCAAATTTAAGTCAACATATGTAGAAAGTTTCAGCATTTGAAAACTACTCTATATGTGTCTAATCATTTTCACATTTACATTAACTGTGCAGTATATTTATGGCACTTTACTTCTCACCAAGAGGAAAAAGCTAAATGTGACAAAGAAGACATTCAGGCCAGTGAGATTTTTTTTTTTCCTCACTGACATTTGAGTAATTTTCTGGCATTAAATATGTGATTCTATCCAACACCCACTCCTCCCTCGTGGCTCCAGTATTTAGAGCTTCACTTTGAAAATGGAATAAATGTTTAATTAGTCACCGCAATAAATTGTTAACAGTTGCATGTGCCACTTCTTTTGGCCTTGTCTTGTTTGTCTTGCTCTCTGTCTGGTGTACCCATGTGCTTTTACACCTTGTGGCTTCTCTTCTGTCTAAATAAGTTATGAGAAATGCTGAAGCATGGGTCCAAAGAAGAAGATGGAAAATAATCTTGATAACACAGTAGAGCAGGTATGGGTTGGTTACCGTCTCTCTCTATTCCTGTTGCTAGACCTGCATGTTTCAGAAGGACACACTGAGTGAGTACACTAATCATAATCCATTTATTAGTGCCACTTTGGATGAGGTGTGCATGCATGTGTTGGAGCGCATGTGCATTCATGCTCTTGGACGTCATCTGTCAACTCAATTGGAACACGCAGTCCCACACACACTGACAGCCAAGCAGCACCCTTACTGAATAAACCATCACAATAATTCATCTTAGTATTAACTCATCACTAATTCATAACTCTCCAATAGACACTGCTTAGATACACGAAATGAGGAAGGAGGAAAAGAGGGAAAGATGATGTGTGCTCAGAGGAAGAACAAGAGAGAAGGAAAAACAGAAAAGGTGAGAGGAGCTGGTCTTGCTTAGTGCAGTGCGAACCTGGGAAACCCGGTGAGACTGGTCTGCTTAGACATTTCAGCTAAATTGGCTTCCACTCTGAGGCCTGCAGACATTTAATTCATCTCATAAGAGGGCGGGATGCCAATATGGCCATTAAGAAGGTATTTCCTTTACAACAATTAGCTCTCATACCATGTTACCTCATTTGTCATTTGTCGAGCAGCTCGCCTTTCAATTTATTTATATGCTGAAAGAAGTAATGAATAAAGGCACAGGATTTCATAACTGCCTTGCTGTAGAGGTGCTCTGGAACAACAGTCATTTCATCATTTAATTTCATGTAGCATTTTTTATCCTTTTTGTTATTCATTTTAATACCCTGGTTCATAAAAAAAGATACGCATTGCTGCCATGTCTAATTCACTGAACTTATATGGTTTGTAGTGATTTCACTAATGACTGTACATTATGCAAACGCATTGCCAAATACCACCAGTAGACCGGTCTTGATATTAAATTGATTTTCAAGAAATAGTGAAATAACTGTACTCTAAAAGCATGCATTATTATCATTCTACATTCTCAGATCAGCACAAATCAGCTTATAGACTTACAAGTACAGAAAACCTACCACTGATAACACATCCACAGTGTTCTTATTTCAACCTTGCCGCAGTCTCAGCTGTCAGTCACTCCCATTTGACAAGCGTGACTCACACCTACCTCTTCTCTCATTGGTCAGCAGCATTTCATGACTAACCTGCCGTCTGAGGAAATTGGACAGCAGCTACTGATGGGCACGAACCGGGGATGAAGGATTAGATTGTGTATGTCAGAGGCTGTATTAGGGGTTGGTGACTCAAGCCAAGGAGTGCCTAACCTCCTGTGCTCACCTCTTAAGTGAAACACCATCCCGCAAGAATAGATACACTATATGTCTTTTATTTACATGAATGCATCTTATTGGTTATGTTTTTTGTTTTTTTTAAACAAGTGCATTGTTACCAAAATATATTTGACTGTGTTATTAAGATGCTGGAGCAGAGCATATCTGATGGGAGTTTATATTTCTGTTTTTATGCTAAATGAACAATAATATACTGCAACCTAAACTCTACTTCACACAGGCTTTTCCCTCTAATAGGGCTCTGATGACCCCACCACGGATCTTTTGGGAACTGATATTTACATGTACGTGCTCAGTCAGTCGGGAACAGGATGAGCCACTACACGTATACTTTGACGTATCCTTTAGCTGGACTTAAAAAAAAACTTACCTCAGGATGTTACACCAGCAGTTACTGAAAACACATTTAAAACATCCTTTATGTTCTTCTTTCACGGAGAAGATTAGCGACAGAGAGTGCAGCTCGAGGATGACCTAGTCTCTTCCCTCGCTGTCCGCTGCAGTATCATGTCATGTTGGTTACTGTAGGGTCTCCACCTGACAGTAAAATGCACCTTAAAATGACTCTTGTTGTGCTTTGGCATTATCTAAATAAACCTGAACCTGAACATCATCCTTGTCATCACTATTTTGGGGAATTTCTCCAGGCTGGGAATTCAGATGTGGAGCAAAACAAACAAGAAATAACAATAAAAACAACAACAAAAAACGTAGCAGAATATCTTTTAGCATGTAGGCATCCTTCTAATTGTCATGTCTCTATACAGTCTACTTGAGAACGCTTAGCTGAATCTTTGATCAGTGATGAATCAGAAATAACTGTCTTGTCAGTGACAGCAAAGCTGCCGACAGGGTTGATGAGATAATTCCTTCTTAATCTAACTGGCCAGGGAAAGAGGTGTGATACCGATGAGCATGGTGGTATTCCAAAAATGTCACTTTTCTTTCAGCTGAAAGCACAGTGAGCTCAGTGGCACAAAAACAGTACACTGAGAGCATTTTTGCAGCAAGGACGCAGATGTCAGCGCTGAACTTCATTTGTACACAGACTAGAAGCTGCCAGCTCGAAAACAGCTGCCTGAGGAGACAGACCATAATGCTCTTGCCACTGGATGCAGAACATCAAATAATGATTGGTTGCCACAGATATCTGCTCCTGTCACTCTGAAGTGACTATGAACTCACATCATTATTTTATAATTCTGGTCCTTTCTTGTATGTTTTGTAAAGTTATGAAACAGTAAGGAGCCAATCTTTGCTGTATGCCAATATATTAAATGTTTCCTATTCCCTTTGACCCTTGCACTTTGCCCAGCAACAGCACTGCAACCCCTCCCCGCTCTGAGCTCATCCACTCAAGTGACAAATGGTAAGTGACAAATGTTATGAATATTATTGTTTATTTATTCATTAAGATATTTATGATTTTTTTTTGTTTTATTTTAATTTAAATTTTTTTACTGAAATTATTTGTTCTTATGGCTCACCCTATGTGTTTTTGTTTTGTACACAGCATATGAATTTGTGGGAAAAAGTAAATATAAAAGGTTCTGTCAACATTTTGAACTAAGAGCGCAGCGTGTCAACTAAATGGCAACAAAATTATTTGTTTCACAATTTCTGTTTTTTAAGAAGTTGAATAAACTCACAAAAGCTCTGCAACTTGATACTAAACTTTTTTTCATGTTAGGCCATTTTATTATAATTTATGCCACGTTTCCACTAGTACCTACTCAGCGCAGCTCGACTCGGCACGGTTTGTAGGCTTTTCCATTATGTCCTGGTACCAGGTACTTTTTTAGTACCCACTGAGCCGGGTTTCCAAGCGATCCAAAAATGTGATGTCACTGATTGGCCAGGGAGTGTCGTTACTAGCTGAGTCATGAGAGCGACTCCTTCACCAGAATCAAACGGGCCATTTTGAAAACCTAACAGCAAGAAAACGGAGCCACGCAAACCTCTGGGAGGCTCGGCTGACCGACGGCTTGGAGTGGTAGTTTTGCAACAAGAGAGCCATCTGAAACACGCACACAGCATACATATTTTAATACTTAACATTAATAACCTTCATCCATTAAAAAATTGTACAGGGGACTTATGCATGATGACAATAGTAAACTGGCATTAGCTACCATTAGCTTGCCTCTATCTCATCCATTGTTGTGTTGTGTTTTTTTAGTTGCATACAAATTACAACAAGAGACTACTGCCCGCGCTGCTACATTGACTCCACCCACATTGATGTGATACTCAATTGTAATGGAAAACAAAACAAGACCGTGGCGAGTCGAGTCACGCTGAGTAGATACTAATGGAAAAGCGATATTAGTTTCTGCTGCAGCAATGGGGAAATGGTGGTACACAGTTAAGGCCATTCAGCATGTTTTTGTTGTACTTGGAGAAACACACTCACCTTGAATCTAAATGCTGAGAACCAAACTCGTCCAGCAATTAACTCTTGAACTGAAACTAATAAAACTATTAGAGAGGACTAGTTACCCTGTGGTGGACTGTTGACCTGTCCAGGACAAATACATGTAGCTTTACATCCTTCTGTTGGTGTTTTTTCAACATCACAATTATTCATAAATGATTAGTGTCATAATTAATGTTCTTCAAGGACTATCATTGACAATAATCAATCACTTTATTCAGATGTAATGGCTTTGCAATACAAAGTACTGGAAGAAAGTTTCTGCCAGAAACACTAAAAGAGAAAGACTCAGTATGAATGACGGTCCTGGAACAACATTAATTATAATAACACAGATTATTAGTGGGACCTCCATTTGGTGATTCCTTTTGCATTTTTTCTTTGTCCTTATTGAAGTTCACCGCTTAGAGCTCACACTGTTCTCTGTATTAATACCATCAATCTTACTCGCCAGATGTTTTGAGGCAAGTTTGACTGGTCAGCACATTTTGGGGGTGAAGTTTGGTCTTCTGTAAACTCCCAAAATACAAAATACTGAATATGCAAAGGAATGGAAAGACACACTTTGGTCTTATGGTCAGTATTCAAAAATGTTTACTGCCATCAGCTTATGAAATCCTTCCTGTTGTTAGTCTTTTAATTAGTTTAAATAAAAAAATGTTTTTAAAAAGAAATGCTGTGTATTTAATATTTGGGGTGACCACACTGTATTATTCTGTTGAGCTGATTTATTGTCAGCGAAGAACAAGTGGGACTGGTAACTGCACGAAAATAAACTAGCTTCATATTTTGCACAGCTGGGCCAACAGGACCCCGAAAGAGAAATATTAGGATGATATAACAACTGAAATAAGTTGATGTAACTCAATAAAGTTCAAAAAGTTGGTCCAGCTTGACCTGAGAGAAGTAAATAAGTTGAGCTAACTTAAAAGTTTGAGTTATAAAAAGTTCAAACTTAACATTTAGAACTGCGAGCACATTGTGTCAACTAAAAGGCAATGTAAAACTGTATGTTCACCCAACATGTTTTTTTTCTTGGTTTTTGTGTTTATTTTTTGACATAAAGATATTCACTGGGGGATGAGATGTAGAGAAACGTGCCACCCTCAGTTTTCACATTTCTCTCGTCTCTACTTTTATTGTTTTAGGTCGACTTTCTCAGTGAAGTCCACAATTTTATATGACAGAAATACATTGAAGGAAGATTACAGTCTATGTTTTGACTTGCTGTTTCCATTTTTTAACTGGAAGCTCAGTCACATGCTTCATGTACTTTAAGATTTATTTGGAGCATCTGTCTCCGCTGCATTTTGTCACATTTTGTTTATATCAGTAAACATACTTTTCTTTCTCTTTTTTTTTTGGAACATTTTTGAAATTGCTGCTGTTTATTTTAAAAGACCAGCCTTCTTAAATCTCACTGGTGAGCAATAGCAATTATTAATTTACCTACCATTTATTGACGTGAACCTGTTAACCCAACTTAAAACATCTCATTTAAGCATGTGAAAGTGCAATAAGCCCGTCTTTATAAAGTCTTTATGAAGAGCAAAGGATAAAACACGAATGTCAGTCCAGTGTAGCAGTATGACATCTATCTGAGAAGGAAACAAGCAATATTAGTTTCTGGTCTTGCAATATTAAAAATCCCAGTCTGACTCATACATTTTTAATCAACTACATCTAAGAAGTCAGTTAGACAAGCTTTGGGCCAATAATGTCTCTCAATTTACACTGAGCAGGCTCATATCAGCAGCAGGTCACATTTTAAATGTTACCTTATAATTAATGCATGATCATGAATAGGGCTTCTTCATTATGAAGTAATATTTAAATTTTCCTTTTCTTTGCCTTGACCCCCGTAGGACATGGTTGTGTGGGGTGGAAGGTTGCTGCTCCCCACTGGACGGTCTTCTGGGTCCTTCTCTGTCTGTCTCGGGCTTCTGGGGAGCGTCGTTGCAGCTTCTCACCCTCATTATGAACTATGTTTAAGGGCAAACACACAAAACACAGACACTTACAGTCGCTCACTCACACACAAACAAACAAAGCAAGATTGTGTGCTTGTTTCCGGTTTTGTTTTTATCTTTCAGGTGCTGTTTGCTCTCCTTTTGTGTTTGTTGTGCTTTGTTACAGACGCAGCAATTGGCAACCAATTATATCTGCTCTGTTTTTTCTTTCTGTCATGAGTGCAGTAAGTCATCTATAGGAAAAAGTCTTTGCTTAGTCACATGCCCCGAACAAGTATGTCATTCTTCTGTTTGTTTGTTTGTTTGTTTGTATGACTGTAATATATGCACACCATTACATATTCTGTTGCTTGGCTGCAGATGTATTCTGTGTCCTCCTCACTATTGAGCCCATGAAGACAAACTATAAGCCTTAGTCTCCAAACACAAGCATTTGCTTCTTGGAGGGCTTAAAATTGTCATCTGTAAAAGTGTCTCTGTGCGTTAGTGGGTCTGTAGCCAACACTTTCAGGTAGTCATCTTCATGCCACTTTTAATAATGGTAAAATTGCTTGGAGAGCCATTTTGGGGAGATGTAGAGTCAGCGAAGTTTGTGTATATGTGTGTGTGTGTGTGTGTGTGTGTGTGTGTGTGTGTGTGTGTGTGTGTGTGTGTGTGGTGGGGGTTGGGGGGGTCTGAGAATGGTGATGTAGGAAGTTGGGATGTCACTCTTGGTTGTGCTGCCAACTCAGCTGGTACTTTCTTCTACACACTACAGTGGATGAAAGACACCCCCACCACCACTACCCCCCCCAACACACACATGCACACACACACACACACACACACACACACACACACACACACACACACACACACACACACAATTTCCAACACCCTCTCTTTCAGTCATACACTTCAAAAACTCGTCTCTCTAGGTGTGAAATAACTTCTCTCCTGGCCGACTTCACACAGTGCAGTAATTGCACACCTTCACCCCCTACCCCCATTGCTACTTGCCATTTTCAGTCAGGTTTCTCCTGTTTTCCTTAAATGGTTAATCAACATTAAAAAAAATGCTATATAATGTATAAGATACACTTTAACTCCAATTCCCCACAGAACCTTAACATTTACTAATTTATTTTAATATAACAAAATATTTAGATAATATTCTTTAAATGGAAAAGAGCAAAAAACTGTGGGCTCATTTAGATAAGAATAAATTAAAGAACATACAGTATATCTGATTTATTAAAGCAGCACAGGCAATCTCCATGTTTGTCCAAGCAGTGTTCATATTGTAATGTTTTAGTACATTGCTTTGGATGATTTCCCTTCTAAAAATAACACATTTATTTTTTTCTCCTGATCACAAATCTCTTTAAGAAAGAAAATCTTAGACGCATGCCCAAAGACATGCCAGGAGGCCCAGTTATTTATAAGACACAGTGAGAAAAATACTAACTTAATGTGTTTATGATGATTGTTCATTGATATAATGAACACTATGTTAATTTAGTGATCATATGATATTAATAATCATCAGCTTGTGTTTCAGGCTGACTGTCCGCCTGAAATAGAATGCAGAATGGATACTGAGAGAAATATTTGCAAAAAACACACCAAACTCACTCATCCATGTCTTTATGGACCTGCTTTGTGCACTGGTGTGCAGTCATGTTGGAACAGGAAGAGGCCATTCCCAAACTGTTCCCACACAGTTGGGCGTATGAAATTATCCAAAATGTCTTGGTATGCTGAAGCTTTAAGAGTTCCTTTCACTGGAACTAAGGGGCTGAGCCCAAATCCTGAAAAACAGCCCCACACCATAATCCCCCCTCCACCAAACTTTACACTTGAGACAGTGAAGGCAGACAGGTACACTTCTCCTGGCAACCACCAAACCCAGACTCATCTATTGGATTGGCAGATGGAGAAGTGTGATTTGTCACTTCAGAGAACATGTCTCCACTGCTCTAGTGTCCAGTGGTGATGTGCTTTACACAACTGCATTTGACATTTTGAACTTGGTGATGTAAGGCTTGAATGCAGCTGTTCAGCTATGGAAACCCATTTCATGAAGCTCTCTACACACTGTTCTTGAGCTGGTCTGATGGCCACATCAAGTTTGGAGGTCTGTAGTGAGTGACTCTGCAGATCTCCAGACTCTTGGTGACCTCACTCCACTACACTCCACTACACACCTTAGCATCCGCCTACCCTATTTTTTATGACACTTTGTTCCCAATCACTTCCCCTTTCTTATAATACCAGTTGCCCCAACCAGTTGCAGCAGATGACTGCGCCTCCCTGAGCCTGGTTCTGCTGGAGGTTTCTTCCTGTTAGAAGTGAGTTTTTCCTTCCCACTGTCACCAAGTGCTGCTCATAGGGGGTCGTTTCGATTGTTGGGTTTTCTCTGTATTTATTGTAGGGTCTTTACCTTACAATATAAAGCGCCTTGAGGCAACTGTTTGTTGTGATTTGGCGCTATATAAATAAAATTGGACTTAATTAACAGTTGACTGTGGAATATTTAGTAGTGAGGAAATTTCACAACTGTACTACTTTCACAGGTGGCATCCTATCCAGGCTGGAATTCAAAGAGCTCCTGAGAGTGACCCATTTTTTTTCACAAATGCTTGTAGAAGCAGTCTGCATGCCTAGGTGCTTGGTTTTATACACCTTTGGCCATGGATACTTACTTCCATACTTTTGACAATATAGTGTATGTCAATGTAGGTTCTGAAGGTTCTACTGATGTATAGTCAGTTGTAATATTCCACAAGATGGTACTACTGCATGTATAACTGTAATGATATGGTCTGGCAGACTTGTTCTATTATAGGTCTCAAAGGGCTACAGTGCACTAAAAAGAAAAAATATTTCCCTGTTAGCAGTGAATCATCTTGTTTAATGTTAAGTATCGGACCAAATGTGAGTTTTAACTGGGGCACAGCGTATCAGAAAGCATACATAGATAAACCTCACCATGCCGTTAATTAGGAGCCAGTTCCCAAATTACATACCGCAAACACTGAGCTAAGTTATCATATTACACAATTTTAGTTTGTATTATGATATAAGTGCAACGTTAAAAACACATGCAGTTTCATATAGATGAGGGACTGTGGGGTTTGAGTACATGCAAATGTGTGCATGTAAACAGAAAAAATGGATAGACAGTGCAGCTATGTTAAAATATGTGTGTGCACGAACAATTCTGTAGATCTCATCAATCTCATCAGTGTAGTGGAAAAATCATGCAAGGAGATATCTTTAGTCTATGCCTGTTAAATATTAAACATTTATGCGACTGTTTCACTAAAGTTTTCACTAAAGATTTCTGAAAGTTAACTATCTGTTTAAGGCCCTCAGGATCAGATACTATCCTGCTTCTCCTGACTGTAAAAAGTTTTAGTTGTCAGGGAGAGACAAAAAACAGAAGCAAGTTTGATTTGCTTCACTTGAATTTTAATGCATACAAGACATACTGTATTTGGATTATGTAAAAGAAGGTATGGGTGTAGGCTGGAGGGTGGGGTCAGGTAAAGGTTGAGCTGTAAAGGTGGGGAGAGGAATTGTATAAAGGGTAGAAAGGGGGGGTGCTAGTAATGGGGAAAGAGAGTGGAGACTTTAAGATGGATGATGTTCTTCTGGAGACCAAACTCGCTCTTGTTTCTTTCTCTTCCCCCTCTTTCTCAGCACTCATCTGTCTCCTTCTCCACCCACTCATTTCCTCTGTTCTGGATTTTTCACTAACACTTTGTCTTAACCTTTATGTTAATAAACTGTAATTAGCAGGTATTTACTGTTAACGAGCAGTGGAATAATGATAACATTTACTCATTATTTATAACTATCATCATGATAGCTGTTGAAAAGCTGTGAATGGTTAATAATAACTGTATAGCCCATCTGTAAACATGATAGTTGTTGAATGGTGGCGGAGTAAACTTTAAGACTGTATACCAGGAGACCTGTGTGCTTTAAACATGATGGTCAGTAAGACTGGGAAAGAGCTACAACATTAATAAAGTGTAGCCTGTTTGAAAGCACGAAGAACAGCTGACAAAAATGTCAGATGTGTGCGCTGACAGGCTTATTAATATCACAACTTTATCAATAAGACATGGAAGAATGTGATGGGTGGTAATTGAGTATTCCATTAAATTAATGCTCAGATTTTCATAAGACAGTTTTAGGTTTTATTCTTTCAGCTGAATAAATCCTAAAACATCATTCAAATGTAGGATTAGTCTAGCTGCGATGCATATAAAGTCCACAAGTACACACATAGGTGTCCTGATTAATACATTAATGCTCATAGAACAGCAAAATTGTCGTAAAATTGTTTGCAGCCAAAAGGTAAAAAAGAAAAGAAAAAGATCAAGGAATAAAGCTGCATCTAATGATGCTGATTCAAGAAAGGCAAAGACTTATTAAAAAAAATAAAACTCCTATTATCGGCACACAGAGGTCCATGAGATCTACCAGGAATGGTGACTCTATTTTACAGAGACTTGATTGGTCAGCGGGCAGTAATTTAATACCTGTTGATGTCTGATCTGAAACCTAAC
Source organism: Archocentrus centrarchus (assembly GCF_007364275.1). Taxonomy (NCBI): domain Eukaryota; kingdom Metazoa; phylum Chordata; class Actinopteri; order Cichliformes; family Cichlidae; genus Archocentrus; species Archocentrus centrarchus. Next base: position 35,039,951 of record NC_044346.1, on the reverse strand, counting down.
CTGCTCCCGAGCAGGTTAGGTTCACAGCATGTGTCAGCATGGTGATGCACCCTGCTAATAAGTGAACCACCTCCACAGTACAGAAAACTGAGGGTTAATCCTGAAGCTGCAGAGATAAGACAAAATCCTGCATCATGGTACAGGCCTCAGTTTATGTCCGGTTTTAAATACCGTTTACTGTCATTTTTGTATATGTTGGGGTTAAAGTAACCCCAAAAGGTACTGATCAGATTAGATTACGTATCTTGAATGTCTTCTTTTTTGTTATTAAAATATTTACCATTCATTAAAGGTGGTTATTACAAAGATTATCTGTCTTTTGTCTTTTCATCTTTTCTTTAACCCTCCTCTTAATCTCTTTTGACTCCTCTTTTCCTACGATGTCAGTTTCCTCTTTTCTTCTCATGTTCTTATCTTCATGTGTTTTCCAGTGTCCTTCCAGTCCCCCACCTCCACCCCCACCCCCTCTTTTTTTGTCATTTCTTTGCTTTCCATTTCTGTTTCTTTTTCTTTCTTCTGGAACTCCTGTGGAGCTTTCCGCTCCGGCTACTGCTGCTCCTTTGTGATAAAGGTATAATATGCAGGGTTTTTTTTTTAAACAACAATGTATAGACTCATACAAAAGTAATCCCGCTCAATCATGACTTTTGACCCACTACAAGTGTTGAATTGTATTCATCTGCAGGGATCCTGCCCTGAACTTGAGGAAAAATATACTTATTATTTTCGTATTTTCTTCTTATTTTGCTGTGTTTTGAAAATTTCTAAGCTACACATTTTGGGCAGTGTAGACCATAGCCAATATTAGGATGTGTGTGTCACATTCTTATACATTTTTATTCTCTATGGTGTACCATAGATGGTATATAAAGGTTCTTGTGGTACATGTTGTGGGTATTACAAAATCAATAGCGACCTGGCTATAAGCACGGTTGTATAAAAAAAAACAAAAAAAATCACACAGCTGGCATGTTTGCAATGCTTGTGTCACAAAAGCAGATGTTCAGCTCATTAGATACCTCTGCTAATGAATCTCAAGTGTTAATATTTCCATATGGTGGGTTTTTAATATACTGAAAGAAATACAGTGAAGAAATAAGAAGTCAAGATAGCTGAAAAATTTCCTTTGGAACTAAAGGACAGCGATGACAGTTTAAAAATCACACAGCTGGAGTTTATTACACAACAAATCAGAACAAATCCTATCAGCATCCTATCAGTGAGGCTTACTTCTTTGAGCTGCCAATCAGAAACAAGGTTTAGCTGACATTAGAAACACATTATTAGCTGTCTGAGAACTTAGCTTAGTTAAAAGTTTGTGTTTGTCTCAGCACACTCGTTTGGTTTCAGCTCAGTGTGAAGAAGTCTGAAACAAGCAGATAGGATTGAAAAGCCAGTGTTGTAAAGTAAAACAATTAGCTGAAGGAGCTTACCAAAAGCTGGGTGATGATGTCTCCTCTCCAGTTCCATCTCATTTGCTTGTTTTTTATACCCCTCCATCTGAAGCATATTGTCAAAGAGCATGCTCTCTCTCCTTCACCTTCTTCCTGCATCTTCCATCACATCGGGCCATCAAACCTTTGAGGTCTGCTTCTAAAACACACATGCACTTCTATTCTTCCTACTCCTAAAGTCTCCAGGGTCTCCCTGTGGACGTTACTATGAGCTCTGCATTTTCTCTTAAAGGAGAGCCTTCATTTGCTTGAACTTCATTTGAAATCTACTCATCTAGTGTCTCTATGCAACAATGTATTTACTGTATGTAATTGAATACTAGGGTTCATCGCAGTCCCTACACAACTGAGTTTGATTTAGTCACCTTGTGCCGCATACCGCAATTACTACAAGACTCTATTAGCCTTTTTAAAAAAAAAAAAAAAAATGTGTTTAGGTGAAGGACTTAAGCTCTGAATATCACAACTACATCACCATGGTTTATTTAATTAATTTTTATTTTTTTTTGCCAATGTTTTTCAGGCTTGCTGATGCCGGCAGCTATGCGTGAGATGGGGATATACAGTCAGTATCTGTTCTGGTGTTTACATTTGACACAGCAGCTGACAAATGAGATAAACTGCACAGTCTTCTCTATGTATTTATTTATTTGATAGGGAGTTAGGGGACTGAACTGAACCTTCAAACCAAGAAGAAACAGACAAGCAGTTACATCAGCAAAAAGCTGTTGTTATTCACAGTTTATGTGTATGCTACTAAAAAAAAAACAAAAAAAAAAACACAACAGTCTATGTGTCAATGCTCATATCTCAATAAGTAACTGTGTTTAGCACATTTAGCGAGATGGCAAAGAGAGGATAGCTTTTATGTCATAGGAGTTTTCTATTTTCTGTATATTTGTAGATGAAAAGTACATCAGGGAGAATGGAAATGGTGCATGGGTTAATTGAGAAGTGACTGTCAGCTGCAAAGAGCTGTGCTTCAAATTGGATCAAGGACACCTGGAAACTAAGTATGGCGGTCCCTCATTAGCCATCAGCCAAAGCTGTCACTCCAAGTAAAATTATTGATAGTGTTGCTGGTTACCTTGTAGGTGAGATGCCAGCAAAATCAACCCAATACACAGAGATAGCATCAGCATCCAAAGGTGATGTATCATGTGCTACATATCCTCTGGACAATATAATGAACATATACCAAAAATGTGCAGTTATTTTTTTTGATAATTCAAAAAAAGTCTAATTACCTTTATTTGAAGGTACCACTGCAGCTTGACAAAATACATTCTGCCAAAACCAATCAGCATAACCTTTCTTCCATCCATCCATCCATCCATCCACTCCTGCTTATCCTGTTCAGGGTTGCTGGAGCCTATCCCAGCTGACATAGGGCCAGAGGCAGGGTACACCCTGTACAGGTCGCCAGCCTGTCGCAGGGCTAACACAGACAGACAAACAACCATTCACACTCACATTTGTGCTCTCATTCACACTTTGCTTGTCTTTGGTCTGTGGGAGGAAACCGGAGTACCCGGAGAAAACCCACACAGACACGGGGAGAACATACAAACTTCACACAGGGCGGAGAGAGGGGCCCGCGCCAAGGTGGAATCGAACCCAGGCCTTCCAGATGGTATTCTAACTGTGAGGCAGCATTTATTTCTTCCATTCCTTTCTTGTTACATTATTTTGTGTATCACTTTGATGTTTAAATGACAAACTTTGCATATTCACTTACGTGAATAGCACACGGCGTACATGTTTTGGTGCAGAATCATCCAGAATGCAAGTATTCCGTGCAGGGTGGAGGAAATATTGGTACTGAAAGATTGCACAGCAACACTGCATTAAAAAAAGGGTGTTTGGTAGGCTACTTTTTGCTTGTGAGTAAGAGATAACAGGAAAATAATCATAGTGAGTAAAGAGTGTCAGGATATGCTGTCCATTTCTGATAGAATTTTTCCTTGGAGTGCACATGAAACACTTATTAATATTTTCCTCTCCAAAAGTATGCTAAGTTGTCAAAAATACATAGTTAAAATTTACTCATTTGCTCAGACTTTGCCCATACTAGCTTTTTACTTTAATGAGCCAAGTGTCATTGGGATCAGTGACGATCATAGCTAGAGAGCAAAACGAGGAGGAGTCTATCAAAAGTACTGTAGCTGTGCTCTAAGTTTAGTCACTTTCTCCTTCCTGGCTGAATGGAGTCAAATGTTATTGCCCATGACAGGAGTGGGTTTGAGATAGAAATCGCTTAAAAGGCAAGAATCTGTTGAGGCGGGTGCTGGGTGAAAAAGATCTAATATGTCTCGCTGCTCTATCCCTGTCACTCTGAAGTCAACCCCTTTTTGTTTCTCTACACTCATTCTCTTCACCTACTCTTTCTCAGCTCATCTTCGAAGCTCACCTCCCACTCACATTTCTTCAAAAAGTAGGAGTCACTCACGCAAGATCACCCATGCCATCATCATCACCTTCATCAACGCTGTCATTATCCTCATTGTCATCCTCTTTTTGGTTGCACTCGCAGCAGTTTTGACTTTAATTGGCAACTTGAAGTAGCATCAGAAGCCGTCTGCTTCTCCCCAGTGAGGCGACCTCCTCTTCTTCTTTCTGTCGTCCTTGCAGTGTTCTGTGTTGTGTCACTGTGGCTTATTGTGAGTAATTTCTCATTGAAGATTCCTCAGCAAACGAGTAGTGCAGAACAAGTTGTTCCCCTAGAAAGCAGCGCTCTTCCTCAGAGCTTCGAAGAGGAAGGTGTCAGAGTGTGTGTAGTGCTGCTCTGGATTAGAAGCCTAGGTTGGGAACTATGAGGACATGATGAACCATCATATGCTTTCTGTTCTATCTCGCTGAAAGAGCAAAGAAAAGTGCCTGTGTAGCACTTCTTGTATAGATCACAATCTTTCCCAAGCCCTAATTACAGAGTGCATTGAGTGCGGCTGCATTGATATTTAAATGTTCGGCTAACTTCGTGCTCAGGTGGAATAAAAGAGCTTGGAGAAGTTATGTTCTGTATATGCACTTAGATGAAAAAAATAAATAAAGCTTTTCCTCCACTTAGAGGAGCAAACAAAAAAACAGTAACAAGCTTGATTAAAAAAATATTATAACTAATTTTAATGGCATTTATAGGCACATTTAACCAGATAGTTATAGTCATACTAAAAAAAATTCCAAATGTAATTGCAAAAGATTTGACAAAGTTTTACTCTCGGTCTTTATAAATGTCAAACTGTAGACTCCATCTTTTAGTAACTGCTGATTAAATTTCCCCAGCAGACTTAAGCATTACTCATTTAGACCCTAGTTTCAGAACACACACACACACACACACACACACACACACACACACACACAAAAAAAATCATCCACCTTGAGATTCCTCCATCTCTTCAAAGCACACTCATAGGTGGCATCACTTTATAATAACTACACTGCACCATTAAGAATTTGTAAGGTATTAGTAAATACTTAATTCATCATTCATAAAGGATTATTCCTCCTTAGTATGTCATTTATAAACATGGATATAACTGGTTTAGTCTTGCTTCATAAACTCATATATGACATGTTTAATCATAGCCTTTTTATACTTTAGAAATGATTGATTAATACTTCTAAATAAATATTAGATGAATTAACTAAACTATTTAGGACCTTCTGATGGTTTGTGGAACCATTTACAAAATCTAAGTAAGTAATTAACAATATTTTTAGATCACATTTATACATATACAGATTATAAGTTGTTTGTGAGTGTATAATTAAAGGTTTTACAACTAATTATTTCATATTGTAATTGATGGCTAATTCAGGCAGTTATTAGTTGCTAGTTAAGTTTTTTTGTGACCGTATCTGAAGTGAGAACTATCTGTACCTTACAAACCAGCAGAACCTCGAGACTCAAACAAGTTTGAGCTATCTTCATGATAGGAAACAGGAAACAGAGAAAGCACAAAGTGATACTGAATATATGAATATATAGATGCAAACGTAGCCTACGTGAGGTTTGCAGGATACTGAAATGTACGTCGGACCAGTTCATAGGAGGGTTTAAGAGAGAAAGAGACACTGAGCAGCTGGAGCCACAGGGTATATCACCTTTCAGATATACTGAAGTATAAGGTTTTCATGAAACTATACTGTATAGTGCACAGAGCTTCACAAACAGGTAAATAAAAGCTACCTTCGGCTGCTCCCCTGTCCCAGGGAGTCACCTGATAATGCAGAAAAATGTTTCACTTTAGTCTGTCCCTCAGGTTTGGATCACTGAGCCAGCTTTAGTCAGATAAGTCAGCGTCGAGTCAGGTTCAGTTCCAAAGTGCTCCTGAATTAAATGAAGAGGTTAATCAATCATTTCTATCATTTTTTTATATAAGTATAAAAATGCTGTCATTATACATGTTACATATAAGGTTATTAATCAAGAATAAACATTTATATCCATTTTTATAAGTGACATAAAATGACATTCTAAAAAGGATTAATATTTTATAAATGATGAAGGAAGTATTTACTAATACTTCACTTAACAGTGTTTCAGATCCATGATCCTCTGCCACCATGAATTGAACAACCAGAACAAAACGGATGGATGGATGATCCATGATCAGCTGCTTCTGCCTTCTTTTTATGTAATACTTGAGAGAAATTATGTCTTTGTCTGAAAAAAATATTAAATATTAACCTTATAATATAGCGTTTACCATTACACAGAATCAATACCAAGCTAAGTTTGATATTCTATTTGCATACTCACCCAAATTAAGGTTTTTGAACTACTTCTATCATTACATGTGGGTTGTAAAATACTGCAGTTTTCTCAAAGTTTTGTTTTGAAGTTAATTAAGCTCAAAATGTTTAGACTACTCCAATCCTCCCAAATCTCTGTAATATTCACAACAGATATATTAGATATTTTTGTTTAACAGCATTATTTATGCAAATGATGAAATAGCTGTTCCTACTGGAACATGAACGGTGATCAGCTGTGCTCTCATTTGCTCATCCCCACTGCTGTGCGTACCTCGTGTTCAAAAGACGAAGAAGAAGAAGAAGAAGTTTTTCCCAAATCTGGGATAAATAAAGTATCTTATCTTAATGAAACTGCATTACAGAGCTACATATTTGAGGTGTTTGTATGCCTACACATAACATATATAAGACTGTGTATTTGCATTGGCATTTGTTTACATACAGACACATTCATATATATCGCCTGTGTTTGGAATAATGCTAATAAAAAGTCTGTTTTCTGTTATTCTGTTGGCTTCTACAAATTTTGCACAAAAACAAACTTTTTGGAAGGAATTCAAGCCTTTGAGGCTTTTTAATTTTCAGTGGTGTATGCACCGTGCAACCGAAGCACAACTCTGTGTCGTAACATTTCAATATGAGCTAAAAAGATATTGAAAGATGACCTTGAAATAGGATGACAGCAACAAGTAAGACTAAAATTTTAGGATGCCTTGTTGCAGGCACTGGATTCATGTTACCATGCTGTCATCATGAAATACATTCTGATGATTGTTTAAAAGATTCTGCACACATTTGCAGTGAGGTTACAAATGATGGCAGCTCATTGAGCAAAGTTCCTCAGGGACAGTGGCAAACTGAAAGAGAGGATGAATTACACAGTTTGTTTTGAGCTTTTATAAGTATGAGAATGCAAAAATTAATAAATGAAAATCATCGGAGTTTGATTCTTAAATAAAAATTTCTCCAAATTCACGGTCCCCATCTTTCTCCTTCACTGTGTGCTATCTTCTCCCATTCTTGTATGCAAGTATATTACACAGCTAAAAGCACACATCCCACTCTGGCAAAGGGCCGGCTTTAGGGCTGAGCATATGGCCAGTGGCTACTGGGGAAGAAAGAGGAATGAGGGGTGAGAGAAGAAGTGATAGCACCAAAGCTGGCAGAGGAAATGCTTCACTGTCATTTTATATGCCAGCTTGAGCAGCAGGAACACACACACACGATGTAAACACACAGACACGGAGTACGAAATGCGCTGCTCACCACTGTACTCGTTTCTAACATTCTACTGTGGCACACACACTTTATGGGCTATACCTACAGTTGCACTTTTACCCTTGAACACTGAATGAACTTCATTCATTCCATCATGCTACATGAGGCATGAGATGTGTGTGTGTGTGTGTGTGTGTGTGTGTGTGTGTGTGTGTGTGTGTGTGTGTGTGCGCGCGCATGTGTGTGTGCGCACGTGTGTGTATCTACATTAGACAGGCAACAGATCTAGCTTGGTTTCGTGGCAGGCTCATGGGTCTCGTCAAAATGTGTGTGAGAAAATACAGAGTGACAGATGTAGCCTTTCTGCTCTTTCACTCTAACATGGTTATTCTCCCACCTCCCGCTTCACTGATCTTTCCCATACACACTCACATATGCACTCAAGCTCAGTCGTTTTAGTCACTGCGTGACCACACACACACACACACACACACACTTACAATGTCGTGGCTTCTTCACTAGTTGCAATTCTTACCAAACACAAACAGCTACCCTGCTTGTTTTAATGTGTCCACAGTGGAATGTGGGAATTTTCAGAAGTCCAGACTGTTGACTGTTTTTTTTAAAAAACATCCTAAACAAAACAATCACTGTAATGGAAAGGGGCCCCTTGAGTGACTTCCATATTAAAAACTGCCACTTTAAATGTTTCCAGCCGGATATTGCTTGAGACAACAAATCTCTCCAACCTAATCATTTCCAAGATAATAAATCAAAGTCGCTTTAACTTTAATGAATTTCAAACACGTTCTGATTGAGCTCAGAGATGAGACTCCTATGAGTCCATTGAAGCGTGTCATCAAGGCCCCTATCGTATCATATATCAATGCCACTTCCCTTTTCCACATCTTCTTCCAACACATTATCACCAATACTGTCAGATACCAGTACAAATGAGAAAACAATGGGGAGATGAGAGCAAGTTGCTGAATATTCATAGGGAGGATAAGGATACAAGTGGGACATTTTGGGGCTTTATCGGCACTAACAGGATCTAAGCCGTGGTAATTCATGCTAAATCCTAACCAAATCGGCCCCAGCGCTCTTTCTGTGGAGGAAAAAAGAAAAAAAAAACAAAGAAAAAAGAAAAGTAGAAAATAGACTTGAGTTGAATCTCCTGAGTGCTTTTGTGATCTGCTTCCATGTCATCTCTATCCCTGTTTCATTTATCCCAACAAGCTAGTTGAGATATCTCTTATTTTCTTCATTTTCAGCACTGTGTTGGATGAGCTTGAGGCAAAGAGAGACAGTGCAAGGAATCAAGAAAACAAATTTGCAAAAATCGAATATATTCTTCTTTCTGTTAACGGGCCCATACGCTGGAGAAAATATGGGAAAAAAGTGAACAGCTTTGAGACTCATCCTTGTTGAAAGGCACAGACGCTTCTCTCACAGATAGTTGGCATATTTGTTGTTCTGACCTCATGCTCTGTTACTTCCCATCTAGAGTGGTTGACCTTTGGAGACTCTGACTTAGCCATTTTTCAAAACTGAGCGCTCCTCTGAGACCAAACTAAAGGTATTAGTATTTGACTGTGTGACCTTTCCTAAAGGCTTCTGGGTAAAAGGAAGTGACCCAAGTGGCCTATGTGTCTCAAGTGGATAAGTTGCGTTTTTCTGTGTCCATGCGTGTTTGTGCATATACAGAATACATGTAGTATGTGCCATTAGTTTTTCAAGCCACATCAGAAAAACAGCACATAAAGCCTTTTCTTTATTTTGGTGTCAGGGGAGATCTAAACTCAATAAAACTCAATAAATTCACTAAACTCTTATTTTTTGTTTGTTCAGCATAAACAGTCGATGTGCAATGAGGACATTTTGCCACCTTTCATACAGTGTGAACTGTGGTCATTTAGAGGGTAAAACTGATGCTCACCTTGTATTAAAGTTGACTTCACAAAACCACCAGTACTGCACCTACACATAAAATATATGAAATGACTATTGATTTAAAGGAATTTTTTATTGTGATAATAAATACAAATTTGACATTTCCTAAAGCTTCAATTAGAAAATCCACTTAACAGAGTGATTCAGCACCGCTGCCGCAAGGACAGATACATGAAATCTTTCATACCTCATGAAATAATTGCCTACAATGGAAAACAACTGTGTAGCAGAGAAAAATCTGTTTTCTCATGATAACACAGTAAGCCACTTTAATGTGTTGCGCTGTCCACTACACTTTACATTGTTATACACTGATCAGAGATGACTATGGCTCAGGGTCGTCCACCATTCTGGGGGTGGTTCGCGCAGCAGCTTCTCCAGTCTGCATGTCAAAGTGTCCCTGAGCAAGATACTGAAACCCGAGATGTTCCCAATGCATCCATCAGAGTGTGTGTGTGTGTGTGTGTGTGTGTGTGTGTGTGTGTGTTTGTGAGATTGAAAGGCACAGACAAAAGTGCTTGTATATGCATGTGTGTTTGGGTGAATGAGGCTTGTAGTAAAAAGTGCTTTGAATGCACAGAGTAGTAATGCACTTTATAAGTACCAGTCCATTTACACTTTAATCTGTCATTTGTTATCCTCCTGTTTACAATTAGTAAATCATTTTAAAAATCTGACTTTGTTTTTCTTCTTACTTAATCCATTCATCCATTCATTCACCTGGAGCTTATCCCAGCTGTTATGAGGCGAGAGGCAGGGTGCACCCTGGTGACCAGCCTGTCGTAGAGCTAACACAGAGAGACAGACAACTGGACAAAGGTGGGTTCGAACCCAGACCTTTTAGCTGTAAGGCAGCAGTGCTAACCACCATGCCATATATATATATATTTTTTAATTTAAATTATTTTTTAAATTAAGTTTATTTTCTTTTACTGTATTTTCTAAGTGGGCAGCATAGAAGAATCCACCAGCTGAGTGGGGCCTTTCTGTGTTCTCCCCATACCTGTGGGGGTTCTCTCTTGGTACTCCAACTTTCTCCCACAGTCCTAACAAATGTATGTTAGGTTAACTGGCAATACAAAATTGGCCACAGGTGTAAATGTGTCTGTGCTAGCCCTGCAATGGATTGGTAACCCATCCAGGATGTGTCCCACCTCTCATTCGTTGATAGTTGGGACAGGATCCAGCCCAACCATGATCCTGAATTGGATAAATGGAGGAAAATGGATGGATAGACTTCATCCTAGACAACCTTATTTGAATATTTGTTTGGTCATATTCCCAGAAAGTTGAATCTGTTCATCTGGACTTAGTGTTTTCAGTGGGAGAAATGGTTTGTCACTCATCCAGTGACTTCTTCCATCTCAGCTGAGTGCAGGTTTCCCCAACCTTGGCTCAGAGAAGGTCATTTTCTTTTCACATGAATGGCCTCCTGTACTCCCCACTCAAACCCACATTCCTCCATGTCCACGATGTGCAAATCCTCCTCTTTAAAAGAGTGCCCAGTGGCCTGTAGGTGTAAGTATTTCTCCCACTGGAAACATTACATCCAGATGAATAGATTCAGCTTTGTGGGATTTCTTTGCCTTGATGACATTTAGTCATATAAGTTTCTATATTATTGAGCTACATATCAGTCAACTTATTTAATCTGTTACATATTTGTTGAGTTCAAATTTTAAACATGCATTTGTCTGACTGTGCAGTTTTCATCAGCTATTAAGTTTTTGTATCTTTTAGCTCAATGTTTTGGTCTTGTGACCCTCAATTTAATGATATTAAGTCACTCTCCCTGCTCTCTGTCAATGCCACACTAATCCACAGAACAGACTGAAAAGCATCCGTCATGTGTTCAGTAACAAAGGAGTGTTAGAGAATAGCCATTTCATTTTGAGAGATTTAGCAGCAAAATTTTAGAGAATGTCTTCTTGGGAACGATGCCAAAAACTGGAATGGGAGACTTGGTAGAAGACATAAGTTTGACTGAAGAAATGCTAATGTTGACTTAATTGGCAATTGTTATCCAGCATGTTTGTCATAACTAATCTAAAAGTAGATCACACATCTCTGTTTTGTTTAAAGGCTCCAAAGCTGACACACACACACAAAAAAAAAAATCAGTTCACAGCAACAAAGAGGCCTTCATCTGAAACAAACTCGTTACTGCTAGAGACAGGCAATAAATGCTATTCGTCCCTTGATTTTATAGGTATCATCCGCTGCCTGTTCTCAGACACAGACTGTAGATGCAGTAGGTCTCTGAGGCTCTCCAATCAAAGTTTATTGGCATTTCCTCGCTCCTGGCACAAAAGCAAAGGAGAAAGTGCTTTTTGAATTTGTGACGCTTGAACTTTGGAACTCACTCCCTTTGGACTTAAGATCTGTGGACACATTTGAAACTTAAATCTAGACACACCTGTTCCAACTCGCTTTTGTGCAGTGTTTTATTTGTCTCTATTGAAGAGTCTTTTAAATTTGTATTTTACCAAGATAAAAAAAGTACTGGGTTATTATTACATGTTATTTTTTCCGAGACGGTACTTTTTTATGCAGAAACACTGGAATGAATTTGTGAAAAAAACAAAAAACAAAACTGTGTTTCTGTTTTGGTGCTTATTAGTGGCAGATTTTAATAGTTTTTATGAATGTGCTTGCAGCTATCATTTAAAACACAGACATTATTTTGAATACTGGCTTTCACTTGATAACTTTTGATGTCTCGGTTTGGATATCTTCATGATTGGTTGTTTGTAACTGCATAAAATACAAAATGTGTGTTGGAGATAGTTGTTTTTTTTTTCCCATTTAGGAAAGCTACATGTAATGTGAGAACTGCAGAGGAAGGGCAGAAAATAGAGCAGAGGACAGAGTAAAAAGAAAAGAAAGAAAAAAAAAAGAAAATAAGAGGGGTAAAGGGGAAATATTTTTAGCATTACCATTTAGAAAGGCAGTGACCAATACAATTTAATCCAACCTCAGAACAAACAGGCTTGTGTGTTGTTGTGAATGTGGATCCGACGATGTGTCAGAGGGATGATTGGTAAATTGTGAATAATAATGAGAAGATGTCATTAAAGTAGACTTTGAAATAGGAAAAAAAATGAATCACAACATTCTTGTCAGCTCTGTCCTAGTATGTAACGATGCGGCATACTAAGCATCGGTGGCTACATGGATGTACTGATGCATAATGAATTATTAGAGACAAGGATGTGTGCCGTCACAGAAATAACAATAAATGTAAAACAAGAACAGAATGGAATACAGGATGGGGAACAAAAGGATGAATACTAAATTTAATTGCTGTTGAGATTGAAAAAACATGGTTTCATGCTGAGACTGATGACAAGGCATCACATGCAGAGCAGATGTTGTTGAATCGGGGTTCATGTGTAGGCGTCTGGTCTGGTTGTAACATGTAACTGAACGATGCACAACTCATCCTAGAGTGCACAAAACACCCATGTGCATATGTATTTATATTACTTGAACACATCAGCACCTGCTGCCAATTATCTCTAACTTTCCACCAGCTTAGACAAGATCATACTTGAAGCCACTCAGCTTCTAGGTAATAACGGTCTCCATTTGGGTGATTGAGTAGTTAAATAGGATACTTTGTGTCTTTTTTCCCTTCCTGCTAGGTACTTAGAATAGCATTTGATGAATGTGTGAGAGGCTCCAGATGTACCACAATGTGCTCCTTCAGGGAGAGCTTGTTGTCCAACAGCACTTCCCAGCCATTCTGCTTCTGTCATTTCGGAGTGTATCACTTCAGAAATTTACAATGCCTGGCACCATGAAGTATCTGAGAACCCCAGAGCTGAGCATTTTGCATTTCAAAGTCATAGTCAAATTGGTTTAATTGAATGAATGATATGCAATTGTGATATTTATTTGAGTCATTTTTTTGCTTCCCTCTTTGTCTTCTTTTTTGAAGAAACATGAAGATGGGACTCTGTTTCTAAACTCTTGCACTTTTGGACCATGGCATTTTTTTTCTAGTTGTTGTTGTTTTACATACTGCATACGCTTTAATTTGCATCTTAATATAGCTGCAGTGCTGATGTGCATATCCATTTGGGGATGCATTTGTTGTGTTTAGTACATTTTTCAGTTCCTCTGATAATTACAGTCACTCTCATGTAACTCTTACATCATGAACTAAGGCAGTCCTCCTATATAAAGAAAATCCCACAGGCCATTGTGCAAGCTGATTATTACAAGAAGGTAAAGAGTTTATGTAATTATAGAACCACAAAGTTCACTTAGAGAGGAGATCTGGGTGGGTGAATTGCCTCACAAAACACTGGAATTTAACATGGCCTGAGGTTTCCTTGACTCTTATAAACTGAAAATCAACATTTCTGTAAGACTTTTCATTAATTACTGTAACCATGATGGTGAAGGTTGTTTCCAACAAGCCTTTGTAAGGCTAGTAAGAAAATCATCTACAACTTTTACATTTTTTTTTTTTAGGTAAATGTGGCTTCCTTTGTTTTAAAGACACACCATACCTTTAAATATTTGTCACTGCGATATGCACTAAAATAGCACCCACCTTTGCATGTCTTTTAGTTGTTCTTTACAGAAGAACAAATACTACATGAACCTTCTTCCCTTTTATTGTCTTTTGGAAACATTACATTGATGAAGTGTTTTTATTTTTGAAAGCACCAATTCAGGCATGAGATTCACCCTTGACTATAAGCTTGAAGAGGTCTATTCATGTGATATAAAAATATATATAAAAAATGTTGCTCTCTAATCCTCTCTATTTACTAAGCATTTGCAGGAAGCTTTTGTCCAATCTCTCTTAAGAAATGTCTGTCTGTATGTAAACTGATCAGACTAATGACCATGAACAATATTATGAAACTGTTATACAAATTAAGACAAAAAACAACTTAAAGAAGACCAGTTGTCTTCGTTCAATCCCCCCAAACCTGAGCCTAAACGTTCACTGCTAAAAAAAATTAAAGGAACACTTTGAAAACACATCAGATCTCAATGGGGGAAAAAAAATCATGCTGGATATCTATGCTGATATGGACTGAGTAATGTATTAGGAACATAAGGATGCCACATTGTTTGATGGAAATGAAAATTATCAACCTACAGAGGACTGAATTCCAAGACAAAGTGAAAAAAATGATGCAGCAGGCTAGTCCATTTTGCTGAAATGTCATTGCATCAACTGAAAATGGTACTCAGGACTTTGTATGCCCCCCATGTGCTTGTATTCATGTCTGACAGCTCCTGGACAGTCTGAGGTGCAACCTGGATGGACCAAAACATAATGGCCCAAGAGTGTTCTATTTAGGTCAAGAGAGTATGGGAGCCAATCAGTGGTATCAATTCCTTCATCCTCATGGAACTACCTGCATACACTCACAACATGAGACCAGGCATTGTTGTGCACAAGGAGCAACCCAGGAGCCACTGTACCATTGTAGGGTCTGACAATGGGTCCAAGGATTTCATCCCAATGCCTAATGGCAGTCAGGGTGCTGTTGCCTAGCCTGTAGAGGTCTGTGTGTCCCTCCATGGATATGCCTCCCCAGACCATCACTGACCAAGCTGAATGATGTTACAGGCAGAATAACATTCTCCACAGCTTCTCCAGACCATTTCACATCTGTTCACATGTGTTCAGAGTGAATCTGCTCTAATCTGTGAAAAGCACAGCACACCAGTGGTGGACCTGCCAATTCTGGTATTGAAATGGCAAATATCAATTGGGCTCCATGGTGCTGAGCAGTGAGCACAGTGCCCATTAGTCGACATCGAACCCTCAGGCCACCCTCATGAAGTTTGTTTCTGATTGTTTGGTCAGAGACATTCACACCAGTGGCCAAGCCAGACATCATTTTGTAGCTCTGGCAGTTCTCATCCTGTTCCTCCTTGCACAAAGGAGGTCCTGCTAATGCGTTTTACAGCCCTGTCCAGCTCTTCTAGAGTAACTGTCTCCTGGAAGCTCTTCCACGCTCTTGTGAATGTGTAGAGAGACATAGCAAACCTTCTGGCCATGCTGGAGGTCTTGGACTACCTGTGCAACCTCTTTAGGGTCCAGGTATCACCTCATGCTGCCAGTAGTGACACTGACCCTAGCCAAATGCAAAACTAGGGAAAAAAACAATCAGAACAGATGATGAGGGGGAAAAAAAAATCACTGTCCTCCACCTGGAAAGCCATTCCTGTTTTGGGGGTTGTCTCATTGTTGCCCCTCTACTGCACCTGTTGTTAATTCCATTAACACAAAACAGCTGAAACTGATTAACAACCCCTTCTGCTTCTTAACTGACCAGATCAATATTACAGAAGTTTAATTGACTTGATTCTATAACCCCTATTCCAAAGTTAAACTAAAACATCAAGGCAACAGTTAAAAAATGTTACTCTACAAAGTGATCCTAGTACAAGAAACATTGAAATAACATTCCTTATTAACATTTGGAAGATGAAAAAAAAACTACAAGGGACAGGGTCAATAAAGTATGGTGATATCCTAAAGCCACAAGCAGGAAACTCATTATCAAAGCTTTTCAAGCCAATTTATAATGTGGAACCTGCCAAAATTGACAATGTACTAAAAACATCAAGTCTTCAATCAATCAATTGAAATACTGTTTATACAAACATTTGTGATATGATACAATGTTCATGTACAGTTTTCACAGCACTCAATTAAGTCCTGTGAAAACAAAAATGCATACTTAATGCTTCCACAGGAATTAGTTGGGTAAGTACCAGCCAAACCTTTGACTGGTACTGTGCATCTCAGACTTACAGTGGCTTGCAAAAGTATTCATACCCCTTGAACTTTTCCATATTTTGTCACATTACAACCACAAACATAAATATATTTCACTGGAATTTAATGTGAAAGACCAACACAAAGTGGTATACAATTGTGAAGTGGAAAGAAAATTATACATGATTCAAAACATTTTTTACAAATAAAAAACTGAAAAGTGCGGTGTGCAAAAGTATTGAGCCCCCCTGAGTCAATACTTTGTGGAACCACCTTTTGCTGCAGTTACAGCTGCAAGTCTTTTAGGGTATGTCTCCACCAACTTTGCACATCTAGTGACTGAAATTTTTGCCCATTTTTCTTTGCAAAACAGCTCAAGTTCAGTCAGATTAGATGGAGAGCGTTTGTGAACAGCAGTTTTCAGATCTTGCCACAAATTCTCGATTGGGTTTAGGTCTGGACTTTGACTGGGCCGTTCTAACACATGAATATGTTTGGTTTTAAACCATTCCATTGTACCCTGGCTTTATGTTTAGGGTCGTTGTCCTGCTGGAAGGTGAACCTCCGCCCCAGTCTCAAGTCTTTTGCAGACTCCAACAGGTTTTCTTCCAAGATTGCCCTGTATTTGGCTCCATCCATCTTCCCATCAACTCTGACCAACTTCCCTGTCCCTGCTGAAGAGAAGCAGCCCCAGAGCATGATGCTGCAACCACTATATTTGACAGTGGGGATGGTGTGTTCAGAGTGATGTGCAGTGTTAATTCTCCACCACACATAGTGTTTTGCATTTTTACCAAAAAGTTCAATTTTGGTCTCATCTGACCAAAGCACCTTGTTCCACATGTTTGCTGTGTCTCCAACATGGCTTCTGGCAAACTGCAAATGGGACTTTTTATGGTTTTCTTTTAACAATGGCTTTCTTCTTGCCACTCTTCCATAAAGACCACATTTGTGCAGTGCACGACTAATAGTTGTCCTGTGGACAGATTCCCCCACCTGAGCTGTGGATCTCTGCATTTGGTCCAGAGTCACCATGGGCCTCTTGGCTGCATCTCTGATCGATGCTCTCCTTGTTCGGCCTGTAAGTTTAGGTGGACGGCCTTGTCTTCGTAGGTTTACAGTTGTGCTGTACTCTTTCCATTTCCATAATGGATTGAACAGCGCTCCTTGAGATGTTCAAAGCTTTGGAAATCTTTTTATAGCCTAAGCCTGCTTTAAACTTCTCCACAACCTTATTCCTGACCTGTCTGAACCAACCTCTGAGGCTGCCATGGAGCAGCTGTATTTGTACTGAGATGAGATTACACACAGGTGGACTCTTTTTAGTCATTAGCAGTCATCAGGCAACTTCTGAATGCAATTGGTTGCACTCAGAGAAAAGGGGGCTGAATACTTTTGCACACCGCACTTTTCAGTTTTTTATTCATAAAAAATATTTTGAGTCATGTATAATTTTCTTTCTACTTCACAATTGTATACCACTTTGTGTCGGTCTTTCACATTAAATTCCAGTGAAATATATTTATGTTTGTGGTTGTAATGTGACAAAATATGCAAAAGTTCAAGGGGTATGAATACTTTTGCAAGCCACTGTATATAAATGAATGTGAGAATTCCTTCACAGTGATGTGAGAGACTGTTAAATTCACAAAGAAAACAATTACTTTAAGGTAATGCTATAGCATATATAGCATATAATGAGGACTTCGCAATTACTTATTTGTTTTATATAATGGCTCCTGTTCCTAAATTTCTCTCCATTTCTTTCCATTTCCAATTTCTCTTAATTTTCTTGCGGCCATAGGTGAGGGTAGGTACTTATAGTAACTGGCAAATCGACAGCTTGGCTTTTACGCTCAACTCTCTGACTCTGATCCAGAGTGGGCACTCCACCTTTTTTCAGCTGAGGACCATGGAGACTTAGACATACTAAAAGGTTAGATTAAATTCTGAGGCCAATAAAGTGGAAGCCTTCTGCCACTTGTATATTAAAATTATGAAGATAATTGGTGACAAAGTGCAACACCCACCAGAAATGAGACCCAACATATTAGTCCGAGGCTGCGGAGGAGTGCTCCCCCGATATTTGGAGCACACTCTTTGGTCCCCCTTCTTGAAGACGAGAGCCGGAACCCCAGTCTGCCAGTCTAGTGGCACTGCCCCAGATGTCCACACGACATTGCAGAGGCATGTCAACCAGGACAGCCCTATAACATCCAGACCCTTCAGGAACACAGGGCAAATCTCATCCACCACCCAGGAGTTGTTTAACTACCTCAGTAACCTGACCCCCAGTGATGGGCAAGTCATTCCTCTCATCCCCAGATTCTGCTTCCTCTACAGAAGGCATATCACTGGGATAAAGGAGGTCCTTGAAGTATTCCTTCCACTGCCCAACCTCAGTTGAAGTCAGCACCTGCACTATAACACCGTGTGAGTAGAGCACCACACCATAATTGCTTTGAGGCCATCCGAAAGTCTTTTCCCATGGCTTCACCCAGCTCCTTCCACATCAAAATTTTTGCTTCAGCCACTGCTCAAGCTGCATCCTGCTTGGCCTGCTGGTACCCATCAGTTGCCTCCGAAGTTCAACGGACTAACCAAGGGCAATAGGACTCCTTCAACTTGATGGCTCCCTTCACCTCTGGTGTCACCATCTCATTTGGGGATTACCACCATGACAAGCACCAACCACAGCAGCCAGAGCTCCATGCATGATGAAGTGGTGATTTTCTTTTTATGGTTTTAAAACAATTTTGGTATTTATTTTACATAATTTATCCTTTATTAAGCTCTTTATACTGTGATCTTTTTATTTTTTTCTGCTTTCAACATGTAGAAGTTTGTTTTTAATTAGATTTTATTTTTTGGTTTTGATGTTGTGTATTCAGTGGCTTGGCTGGATTTGTGTGACATTGGGTTTGACAAAACTTAAACTCGACCCCTCAGTTGCAGTTTTCCATCTCATAGCTGGTTAGGGTACCACCCAAGTGTTCCAGTGGACACTGCCCATTTCTAGGGACAGAGAGTGCATTTGAATAGTCAATTTTGCTTGTGAAGGTCCTAACTGACTGAAGTGAGCCAGAGATATCTGCATGGCAGCCATAGTCAGAGCTGATTGGATTCTCTAAACGCTAAGGAAAGGTGCCTCATTGCTTCCTTTATTACCTCATTTAGCAGAGGATAAACTGGACAGTCCTTTACAGAAGGAAAGAAGATAATTCCATTGTGCAATTAACAGTGATGCACCATCTGACAGTTCATGAAAATGAGCCACAAAACTGACAAGGTGTCGCAGATCATATAAATATTAATTATAAGTGCCCATACCATTCCATGCCATCACTTGCTAAAATGTTCTGAATTTTCAACAACAGGTTTTTGTCAAGCTGCTGACGTGAAGGAGAAGAACACAGATTCCTATTAATTCTTAAATTTCAGATTATGAACTATAATGATTGATTGATGTGTTTAAGGTCCACTATAGTTCACATTGCCTGAGTTATGACATTTGCTGTTTTGCCAGCCTTTAGGATTATCCTCAATTCATTCATACTTTGGGTGAGCTGGGAAGGTCAGTGGCTACTGGTCAAGCAATAAAGTTGTTCTTTATTGGCGTTACTGAATCTTTAACTTATTCATGTATTATTAAAGCTCAGGATATCTTGGAAAAAAGTATATTTAAGGCACTATGCTTTATTTATTTTTATAGGGAATTTTAAGTCCTTTATTCTTCAATATGTAGCAGATTTGTCACCTGTGAATCTGGTAATCAGTGATTTGAATAGTCTATTCTGCTGTGCTTTGATGAGAAAACATAGTGAAATGCTGGTAGCAGCTGTGCCATTAAGCAGCAGTTGCTACATGACAGAGAGAGAGAGAGAGAGAGAGATGGAGAAGTGATTGTAAATCTGGATTTAATACCCCTCCATCCACCACACAGACACACACACGGATACACATTTTCATTCTATCCAGCACAAGCTGAGGCTCTGTCCTGGACTGTTTGCTGACTATTCAATAAATGAACGCACCAGCGTAGTAACCACTGGTAGTTGTCACTGAGAGATCAGTAGACGCCAGCATGTTCATAGGCTGATTCTGTTAGAGGAAACTTCTCACACAGTTCAACCTGGTTTAACTAACACGGAAACATAAGACAAGACCTATCACCCTTGCAATGCAATAATTAAATGTAACTTGCCAGTAAAGTTGATTTTGTTTGAATCCTAAAGAGAAATTACCATTAGAGAAATAAAACTGGTTTTCCTGGTGACTAGTCAAAATAAACAGAACGCAATCACCCGCTCAAACTTGTATAACAAGAGTTTGTCTCTTCTGCACAACAAAATATTTTTCTGTCCGCACTGGCTGATTGAAAGACAATCAAGTATAATTTTTTCTGCACAATAAAAAATTATTTTATTAGGACGGAGAGACACGAGTTTCTGGAGAAAATCCTGGCTCAAGTCCAAACAACAAAGTTAGTACAAGTTCTTCGACAGCAAACCGACAAAGCTATGATATCACTTGCCTTCAAGGTTATATTTGAACTGTCATCAAGGTTAGAAAGGAGATGGAGGTATGTGATCAGTTTTGGTCTGCCTTTCTGTTTGTCAGCGAGATTAAACAAAAACTGCCAGGTCGAATTTCATGAAATGTGCTGGTTAAGCTGGAGCATGGGCAAAGGAAAAACCCATTAAATTTCAGTTGGAGCTCTAGTTTATCTTCTGTCATGGTAAAGTATCATGAATGGTTCCCGATTTCTTTTTTCTTTTCTTTTTTTTTTATGTCATATACAGTCAAAAGTTTGGACACACTGTGTGTCCCAATGTTTTACTGGTACTGTATGTAACCCCAAGGCAAAAGGTTTGTACACGTGTATGCATGCCTTTATACCCAGAAGTACATCATGGGACTGCTCTAAAGGGGATTATACAAAAATATTAGCCAGAGCGAATCTAACTAGGGATGAAACTAGCTTGATGAAACACTAAAGATGATTAAAGATGAAAACAATGGTTCACAAAACAAGGTGCATTACACTGCTAACACAACTTTGGCTCTTTTCAAATGTCTGCATGCTAAGATAGAGCTAGCCAAGAATCCAGGGTGATGATAAAGCTGGGTGTCTGCAAACCCCAGCCCAGCAGCCAGATCCTGATCTTCAACAGGCAGTGATGAGTGGTCAGGCTTGCAGCCTCCGTTTCTACATGTGTGTCTTTATGAAGTAGAATCACTGTGGCCATCGCTTTAAAGTCTCTTTGGGCTGATTTTCAACTTTACTTGGTGTTGTCAGCTTTGTGTTCATACGTAAATACTAAAATAAAGATCTGTGTGTGTCCTCATTAGAACAGGGATTTTATTGGTGTGTTGAACTGTAGCTTTTATATTGTTAACTGGTAATTATGAAACAATAGTCTCATAATTACCAACAAATTACTTTCTCCAGAGATTAATTAATTAACATACTGCATTACTTTTAAATAAAGTAATGAGTGATGTGTAATACATTACTATGTTACATTACTTTTTTTTTTAAGAACGACCCCAACACTGGCCACTCAATCACAAATGGGGGAAGCAGTGTCTTGCAATTTGTTCTAACAATGTTGGGAATTATTGTGGCACTACAGAGTGAAGTAACCTGGTTTGTAGCAGTGAGGTCACTCACTTACTTCAATGTGTTTCATTTTGTTGGTGGGCCTTTATAAGCTGATGCAAATGCTGGCAAAATTCTTTATTGTAACAAGTCTGACCTGCTGTGAACCTAAACATACACAATGACTGTATTTCCTATAAGTCCTGTGTAAAGTAACATAAAAAATCCAGCACTTCCACATGATCAAGGAGGATACCTTACATCCAAGCACTGCCAAGTTGGTAAGAAGCCCCATTCAACTTTGCAGCTTATGTAAGAGATATTAAAGACTGTTTGTGGCTCAGTTTTGTTGTTTCTTAGTTTCATCTCTTTATACAGTGTCTTTATGCACTAGGAGTGCAGGGGTTAGTTTTTTGTTTTATGTTTACTTGTTTTTAATCATGCTTTCCATGTTGTCTTGCATTAATGTAGTATTTTATCTTAATCCACACAACTCTGGAGTGGCAAGTAACACAAAGAACTTAGATCCTCTGAAAGGGAGCCTGCTCTTGTTCAGCCTTTGGATGGTAGTTATTAAAGTTTCATGTGATTCTAATGAAACTGCAGTATGCATGGTATTCCAGCCCAGAGCATATAAAGTCTTACTTAATATCTGAGCTGAGACTCCAGTCAGAACTTATTTCACTGCTTATTTAAACAAAAGAACCAGATAACTAAAAGAAATATGGAATATACCTTACATAGAAGAATGTGGGCAAGATTGAACTTGAATTCCTGCACGGGAGAGGAAACTGACTCTAAAACATGCCCACTCTGTAACAATTTCAGAAAGACCTAAATGAAAAACACCCAAAAATATGGTGAAGTCCATAATCCAAATTATAATTTTTTGTCTAGGGTTACATGATGGCAGCCAGTGAGGTAAAGGAAACTGGTCAGGGCCTTGCAGAAAGGCAGCGTCTAGAACGAAACAAGTCCTCATCCAAATAATCCACAAGAGTTTCGTCAAGGAGACTAGAGTTTGAATTCTGTGGGAGACAAGCTTTGTATAACTTTCAGTTTACTGTTTAATTTTCATTCAGTATACTTATAGTTAGATTTAGTCACAGATCAGTTTGGTTAGATTTAGAAAAAAAGACAATGTGTCAGTTAAAATTTACCCCTTTACAACATTAACCATGTTAAGTGGACTTCATGATTGTGTCCATTTGTGTAAGTTTTTGGCTTTGCGGAGGGAAAGATTATGTGTATGCAACCAATGCAGCCATGCTAGCCTGCAATCCTTGAAAAAACTAATGCTAGGTTAAAAGCTGATTGGCTGAAAAGTGGGTTTGAACAGGGAGCAACAGCAGAGTTTACCACAATGAGGGGGAAGAGTGAAGAAAACATGGAAAGCACGGTGGAAGGGTTTCATTGTTTTTAACACTTACTTCACTGTAAAGAAGTTCTTTGTCTATTATCACTTCTATATTCGCTGCAGCAGACAAAAGCTAAGGGGCTAACAAGAACACAAACATGAGCACAAGCAGACCACAGCCCAGTTGTTTGTCACACTGCACAACTATAACATGTAGACAGCTGTATACAAACCACTTCCTAGGTTCTGTATGAGACCAACCATGCCTTTCAGAAGCTCCAATTTATCGGTTGCTTCTGTAACAAATGCCACCTCATTGAATATAGCATTGGTTACCTGGAAATGGCAATGGAAGTGAGAGTGAGAGTAGATATTCCTAACAGGATCACATCAGGCACAAAGCTTAGGCTTTGAGGAATCAAAGTCCACCTACCTGCTGTTCATAGAAGACAGTCAGCCAATCAGATGAAAATTGGCTTAGAAGCAGGGAGGTGGGGATTAAAAGGTAAATAGGGAACATTTTGAACTGTGACTCATGCAAAGCTCCTCTAGTGGAGTCCAAGAATAAAAATAAGGAGATGGAATTAAGTGTAATAGTACACCTTTTATTTTTTAAAAGCGCCTTACAGCATTCTAATCGTATCTTGGTAAAATTATGACGGTCATTTCATTTTTCTTAAATAATCCGATGCTGTAGAATCAGAAATAGGAATTTTTTCAGTTCCATGCATCCTTTATCCTAATCTTAACCTAGGTTAACTACATTACCCACAATGCTAAAAGTCACTTGATCATTTGTGTGTGCTATGGTCATTCTGGTGAAGGTCAACATGAGCCAACAGCTTCAAACAGAGATGAGGAGTGTATATATGAGGGGGTATAGAGCTCTTGTAAGCACAGTATTCCTAGTCTTCAGCTTCTACCCATGTTACTCAAATAACTTCACTTACAGCAGTTTATTACCTTTCCTAAAGAAAGCTTAAAACTGAATTGACTGCATATGATGAAGGACTCCCAAAAAGCTGTAACTGACAATGAAGTAAAATTGTTAAAGTTTCCCTCTACGTCCCTACCAGTGGACAGCTGTTAAAGTATTTTGCTGAATCCAAGGTATCAGCATAAAAGCTCACAAGTGAATTCTGGTGATGGACTTCAAAGGGCAAAATCTGAAAAAAAATTAAATTTAATTAAAAAATTAAATTCAGCTACAGAATTAGGAATAATGTAATAATGTAACGTAGTGGTATACAGTCTCCTTTTTTATTATTATTTTCAGTCATATAAGCCCGGAGAGAACCCACATAAGCACGGGGAGAACATGCAAACCCCACAAAGGTGGATTCAAAGCCAGGACCTTCTTGCTGTGGCTGTGAGGCAACAGAGCCAACCCCTTCACCACTGCTGCCCTTCTTTCATAACCATTGCAAATGGTTAAAGTTTCAAACAATGAGCCATCTTATGTGCAAGCTGTCCCTGAGAGCAAAAAGCTTCTTCAGACTGCGCTAAATGCTCAGTTTCAGTTGTTTTTCTACTCTACAACTTCATTCAAGTCAACAATGTAGACAACAGATTGGCGATAGATTGCTCCCTCCTTGTTTAGGATGCTGCCCAGACGCTCATCATACAGTGAGCAAGTTCCAGTCTCCAAGCCTTGTTCATGCACTTAGTTCAGTAAGTCTTCTGTGTGCTGCGTTCCTCTGCCATTGGAGTATTGCCTGCTTTACATGTCGCTTTTAGGACCCTTTGGTTGTTTGTTTCAGTCAAAGTACTGTTGTGGCCCCACAGTATGTTATTTATAATGTCATTTATAATAATGTTTTTTCTAATGTAGAGAAAAAAGACAAGAAGTAAACAACACTAACAAATGACTGGGCACAGTATCAGCATTATTGTTCAAGAATCTTGACCTTGGAGGTTCACAGATTCTCAGGATATATGCACAAAACACCGGCATAAGCCAAATTAATAGAAAAACAAGTCAATTTCTTATTGTGGTTATTTTAATATATTTTGTGTTTGCAAAAAAAGTGGCACAAATATAAGATGCCACACAAAGACAGAAGCCTGAAGAAATATCTCATTGTTTAAAAGCCTCTTTTTTTGGAGGTGCCATTGTTCTCCTGCCATGCCTGTTGACACTGACTGTCTGAGCGGTAATTATCTCTCTGCATCATCCATGCCATTTATTGGGTAAGGCAAAGTGAGTCTAACTCTGATTCTAATATGACCCACTGCACCCATAGATTCTCCACTGCAAACCCGAGCAAAGTGACAGCGCTGTCGCAGCTGAGCTCATCAGCTTTATATTCCTGGTGAAGAATGAGTGACAGACTCACACTCATACATAAACATAAACACCCCTAACCCTGTCCTAATTCTAAACCACATTTCTGGGAGGCTTGCCTGCTGGTCAGCTTAGGTGAGTTATGAGACTCCAAAAAAATAATATTAGAAAAATTCTGAAAATCACAAACAATCCAATATATAGGATATATATACTACTGCAATCTATAATCAACCCCAGTATAGGCAACAGTTTGTAACCTGTCTGTAAAACTCCATCCCATCTTTAGTACTGTTAGAAATAAAATATTTTATTGGAGAAAAGAAATACATATCCTCACACTGAATATATGACCTCTATAGCTTTATTAACAGCACAATATTACTTTTTCAGCAAATGACTGATTTAAACAGTTTACCCTTATTCCAAGGGGAAAATATAGATTTCCTACAGTTCATCAGTTTATTTATGATATTATGCTCATTAAAAGACATTTTACTGTGTGTGGAAACAACAAAACAACTGAAGCTGCAATGTAACAGGCAGTTCAATGTTGAAATAGTCCATTAACCCTAAAATTATAATGTGAAGCACTGGGGAGCAATGTCCTTTTTTTTTTCTTTTTCCAAAGTCTTTCTTCCAAAACTTTCTCATAAGGACTTATTAAAAAGAACACACACAGATTCACAGTTTACACACACACACAAAGACACACAGACACACAGACACACACGCACACACACAGTGTGTGGTTCTTCCTGACAGCAAACTGCCCTGTGACATGTCTGCATGGGATGACAAGTCTTGGTGCAGTGCAGTTTATCACACAGTCACTAAAGCTGACATTGGAGCAGGACTGTATAGACTATCACACAGCCAGCCAGCACTACACACACACACACACACACACACACACATCTAGGCCCTGTACAACAATACAGTGGTGGCATAGAGAAAGGACCACAGTAAAAATTCATATCAAGTCATATTTTTATGCAAATGAAGATAAAATGCAGAAACAAAAATGTCAGCAGCATCAGATGAAAGGCTGGGCAAGGTCTGTAGTAATAGCAACTGTTTTCCATTTTATTTCAGTCAGTGAAAATCAGTTTACAGGTAATTATTTTTTGCTGTCACATTTCATAATGTAGATATTCGTGTTCTGTTTTGGCCGCACTAAAGTTGATTGAGTGACTCTGTAATTATTAACATGCAACACAGGAGGCAGGAGTCCAGCTATCTTTAAGGTGACCTGTATTATAGTCAGACAATTCTGCTGGTTATTGTCTAGGAAAATGACATCAAGTTACTGATCATCAGTATTTCAGCAAAGAAGGTCTTCCCCTTTGAGCTATTGTTCTTTAATTTCCTGAGTGCACCAGATATTGGAATTTCTGCTATGTGATCACCTTTACTTTCATTTTTTCAACCATCTGATTTAATTTATATCATAGTATGTAAAATAGGGTGATGCATTTATGGCAGTCAGTAGCAATAGGTTTCTTTCATCATATTCAGAAGAAGGGTGATCAGAATCCCCGTGATTGCCTGATTGGTTGGTTGACTGGTTTTATTTCATTCCAGCCTATCAGAGATGTAGATCTTGTCTGTTGGTAGCTAAAATAAAAAGGCACTTTGGGGTTCCAGGGGAGTGGCTGGATATTTTGGTGTGGTTGTTGACCTGCTCTCTTGGGGGTTATGTTTTGGGCGATTTGGGCCTCTTTGGTGTGGGGAACACTGCTGGGTGCCAGCTGGTTCTTGGGCGCCTGGGGCCCTCCCCTCGGCCCATGCTGGGATGGCCGGCTGCCCGTTGCCTCTGGTTCTCTGGGGCTCCTGTTTTTAGGCTGTGGACGCTCCATCTGGGGCCTCCGTCTTCCTTCTGCTGGGGTGGGCATGTGGTTGTCATCGGAATGTGTGGCCTCAGGTCTTCAGTGTTCTTGAGGGCAGCGGACGGCCTGGGTCTCCTGGGCTTTTCTCCATCTACCTCTGGCTTCCGGGGGGTGCTGTCGAAATTAGTCGAAATTGATGACAAGATGAATGCAGCATGTTATGAGAAAATACTGGAGGAAAATTTGCACTCATTGGCCCAGAAGCTGAGCAGGGGACTCACTTTTATGTTCCAGCATGAGAATGCTCCAAAACACAAGGCCAAGGCAACCTGTCATTGGCTACAGCAGGACAAAAGATTCTGGAGCACCCATCTCGGTCTCTTGACCTCAAACATGGGGAGATCTCAAACATGCAGCCCAAGAATTTACAGGAACTGGAGCCATTTTGCCAATTAGAATGGGCAGCTTTACCATATGAGCAAATGAGGTGCCTCATCCACAACATGTCGTCATCCACAACCCCTATGGAAAATACATCAAGGGAACTGTTTACCCTGCCTGAGATAGGGTTACGGGGGCCCCACCCTGGAGCCAGGGGTGCTTGAGGGTGCTCCATCCGGTGACTCCAGTGCCCTACTGGCAGACTTCAACGGTCATGTGGGCAATGATTGAGACCTAGAAGAGCATGATTGGGAGGAACGCCCTGCCTGGACAAGATTCACCCTGAGCTCCTGAAGGCTCTGGATGTTGTAAGGCTGTCTTGGTTGACACGCCTCTGCAATGTCACATGGAGATCAGGGGCGGTGCCACTGGATTGACAGACTGGGGTGATGGTCCCCATCTTTAAGAAGGGAGAATGGAGGGTGTGCACCAACTATTGGGGGATCACACTCCTCAGCTTCCCCAGTAAGGTCTATGCCAGGGTGCTGGAAAGGAGAGGCCATCCATCAGTCAAACCTCAGATTCAAGAGGAACAATGTGGTTTTCCTCCTGGTTGTGGAACACTGGACCAACTCTTTATATTGAGTATGAATATTTGAGTGTGTGGGAGTTTGCCCAACCAGTGTACATGTGTTTTGTGGACTTGGAGAAGACATTCGACAGCGTCCCTTGGGGTATTGTGTTTGGTTGTAATGGGAGTATGGGTGTCTGGCCCATTGTTGCAGGCCATTCAGTCCCAAGCGAGAGCTTGGTCCGTATTGCCGGCCATAAGTCGAACTTGTTTCCTGCAGATGTTGGACTTCACCAAGGCTGCTTTTTTTCACCGATTCTGTTCATAATGTTTAATAATTTAATAAACATCAGGATAAATTTAAAAATGGTGGAATGGAAGTTGGGTGCTTAGAACCACAACTCACCTCACTGCAAGAACATCCTGGGTTTGAACCTCCTTATCAACTGGGGCCTTTCTGTGCTACTGTACATGGTGTGTGCAAATATTTTGCATGTGTATTGAATAATTTTTCTTTTTTGTATTTGTATTTGTTTAGAAGCACCTTATCAATGCCCCTTGGATTTGCTTGTAAGTATAGGCAAACAGTTTGTGTATGTGTGTGGGTGGTGGACATGTTCTTATTTTGAACAGAGGGAATAACCTTTCATTTCTTTATTTTTGCCCTTTGTCTCTCCTCTTGCCTGGGCTGTACTCCAGAATCCCAGAAGGTTAGCTCATCTGTTATGACCATTTCTCAATCTCAGGTTTTGTTCTGTCAGTAGTGCTTAAGAGATGCAGCACTATACATCCGTCATGTCATCTATGTTCTCAAGTTGTACCCTCAAACCGAAGGAAGTTTTCTTAAGTGCTCTGCAGCAGTACTGGCATGAATTCTCTGGACTACATCACAGTAAGTGGGTGCCAAGGTCTGATTCATAACATTAAGCTGAAGTGGCTGTTTTATATGGATGAAATGTATGTGTAAAACATTCTCAGATCTGGCATGTAAATGCACACTCGCAGTCCTATTCCTTTGTGTACTTTCACAAACAAATGCCTTCTGACCTATGGAGAAGATCAAGAACAATGAAAAATACAGAATTCAATTGGGTATGCATTTGATGCCTAACATTTCTGTTTCTCTCTGTCTCCTGGCCATCCGGGATGATGCATGAACTCTTTCTGTCGTAGGCTCGATGCCTAAACTCTGTTTTTTAATCTATCTCCAATACCCACTGCACTGTGGATGCAGTGCTCTGGATGGAGAATATCACAATGATATTATTCATATGAAGCCAGGTTTAGGTAATCCTTCCAACGCTTAGACCAAACCATAAAAAGGACGATGAATTATTGAAGAGCATCAGAGAAATAGGAAACCTTTCTCTGAATAGGATCAACCTTTTGGGAATGCTTCAAAGAGCATTCAATAGTCTGTATAAAAAAAAAAAAAAGAGCCCTCTCCCTGCTTTATTCCTGTCGAAAAGCTCTGCCCTGGCTCTGTGAGTGAGAGAGGCAGAGCGACAGAGGGAGGGGAGAGACTGAAAGCTCACCTATTGTTCACCCTTTATTTGCATGAAATTGTTTACCACCTTTTCAAGCTGTTCTCCCTTTTTTCCTGTCCCTGTCCCCTACTGCTCCCCTACTGCTTTTTCTTGCTTTTTGATTTTGTTTCTGTCTGTGCTCATTTTAACAGACAAAGATGGTTGTGACTGAAGCAGACTTTGAGGGACAGTTAGCTCCACTGGCATGACTGTATCAAGCGCATGCACAGTTTAGGTTTAAAATGAGTGAGCATGTCTTCAGAGTGAAATGAAATATACTGTAATGATTGGAAAATCTATAAAGTCTGGATACCATATTTGTCTTTGTTTTGCACCAACAACATCAACAAAACAAACTCCTAAGAGTCCAGCAGTGCAAATTCTGTGGAGGGTCAGCTGGGGTGAATGCAAGGCGTAACATGTTGCCTCGAGCTCTTAGGAACTGGTGAGCACAAACTTGGAACAGGGTGAAATCTGTGCCAGCCACCCAAAGCGAGAGCCAAGTTTGTTTTGTTATCAATAGCCAAGACATCTTCCAGCAATGTCTTACCACTGCTAAAATTAGACGACCATAAGACCTAAATTCACTGAATTGCTACCATAAAGAATCTGCAGGTGTGTTTATTTACACTTGAAGGAAAAAGCTGATAGTATTAACCTCTTATTTCTATCAGCAAGTTTCATTAAAGGACCAAAGTAAATAGCATATGTATCCCTTTAATTTATACAGTCTATCTATCTAATACTTTTAGCTTATTCACCTCAGCCATAAGAGACTAATTTAACATTTTGAGAATGCATTTACAATACTGTACTAGAGCCTCGTGCCACCCCTCATTTCTTTAGAAGTTGCTATGAAAATGGGAAGTAGGGGCCGTGCTTTATTAAAACATGCACAAACACACTATATAAAGCAAAAACAGAGCTTATACTGTTCTAGCTAGCTGGTATTACATCGTGGATCAAAACCTGATGGCACTTTTCTGAACTCACAATTCCATCAGTTTTGACCAACATCACTGACTGAAATGCAGCCCCAAACCATGACAGAGCCTCCACTGTGTTACAGATGATTGTGGACACTCACTGTTTAACCTCTCCTGAACTCTTCTGTACATACTGACGACAAAATTTGACATTTCAAATTTGGATCCATCACTCCATAACACCTGATGCCACTGATATTGAGTCCAGCTCTTGTGTAATTTGGCATACCCCACCCACCCACCACAAGATTGAGACCATTGCTGATGAGGCTTTAAGGGTTTTAATTAGGACCTGGCATCTGCATCT
Source organism: Archocentrus centrarchus (assembly GCF_007364275.1). Classification (NCBI taxonomy): domain Eukaryota; kingdom Metazoa; phylum Chordata; class Actinopteri; order Cichliformes; family Cichlidae; genus Archocentrus; species Archocentrus centrarchus. Next base: position 35,008,968 of record NC_044346.1, on the reverse strand, counting down.
GGCCCTTCAGCTGATCCCTCTCTTGGGTCCTGTCTGGTCTTTGCTGGATTTTTTTCTTTTTATTTCTTAAGGACATGATTTTCAAACACTGTTTATTTTCTGTAGCTGTAGTTTTTCAGGTATGCTACTTCTTTTTTTGTCCTGTACTTGTGCAGTTTTCTCAATTTCTTTTAAGGACATGCTGCACACCATGCTATAATATACCAGGTTTTCAACAAATGGCTCTTTGAGAATCAGCTTGTTGGTGCAAAAATATCATTCTGTGTCTGTCAAACATCAGACATTTTTGTAGATTCAACTAAAGAAAGGGGAGCAATTTATGCTGTTTTTTTTTTTTTTTTTTTTAGACAAGCTCATAGTAACAAAGTGCTTATAGTTACAATTTAAAATTGGTTCGTTGCTAAATTGTCTGTTATGTGTGGACACAACACTCGTACATCCCTTGATTTAGGGGCCTTTTTATGATTGAATAATTCATAGATCAACAAACAAAACTCATTTCTCTAGAAATGGTCAGATACAGGGACTGGATTGAAAATGAGTGAAAAGGAAACCAATGACCCAAAAAATAAATAAATAAATTATTCAGAAAGTCTGGAAAGGTATTGCTCATGACCACTTAAAAAATTACAAAGTATGGCTCCTTGGAAACAAAATAAAAAAAAATGAAGGGTGGCTCAATACTGTATATATGAGATTTAGATGGGTGGATTAATAGCACTGCTACATCAGTCTTTTCAACATGAAGCTGGAGCCTAGAGTCCAGCCTGGCTTGTCACTGGAACGGTAACACTCAGAATCACAACACCTCTAAAGTTCAGTAATTAATACGTTAGATCACATCAGGTCAGAAGTTGTGTCACTGAGGCTGTGTCACTGATATGACTCACGAATAGTCACACACATAACCCTCTATGAAACTGTAAAATCTGTACAATTGTCATTTTTACATTTGTTTTAATGACAATTAACTTGCCACTTGCTGATGGTAAAATTGAGTTAGATTTCAGCAGTTTTGGAGAGAGTGAGGCTATATGTTCCCTCTGTTTTGAGTTTAACAGCATTAATCTGATCTAAAAAGCTGCCAGCTGTAGATTCACTTACAACTGAAATACATGAAAGTCACATTGATCTTATCTCTCTCTCTCTCTCTTCTCTCATTCCTAGTTCCACAGAGAGGAAGATAAAGAACGATATGCATGCTTCTAACTTACGTCACATATACAATTAGAGTGAACTATATGATATTTCCTTACTGAAAGACTTTGAATTAAAAATGCATCAGCAAAACAAAAAAAAAAAAAAAAAGCTGATGTGTTTTGAAGAATTCAAATCCTTTACAATTCATTATTCCACTGAATTTAAATTTTCAGTTTTGTATGTCTCAATTCCACATTTATTCCCTGTCCATTGCAATTTCTGTCAGCAACAAAATATTGAATACCAACAGCTTTGTACATTAATGAATTAAACACCAAATTTGATTTCTTGATTTTTTTTGTTTTTGCTTAAGTTATTCAGCTCGATTCCAGCCAACCTTGCCCTCACTCACTTACCTGGATTTACCTAACAACTGTCTGCACCCAGAGGGCAGATGCTACAGGGTAAATTTCCCCAGGCATCACGTTCAGACTGCACGATCACTAACTTTCTAAAAGAAGCACACTTTATACACGTAAATGAATGTGATGACATGCATGTACTTCCCAAAAGCGTGAAATAGACTTTGTCACAGAAGACATCAGGTTAAAGCAGAGCGACAGCAGATGAAGAGTGTGAGATGTAAGAAAGATGTTGGACTGCGGGAACATGGAAAAGATTGGACAGAGATGGATGAAGCGGGCAAGAGAGATGTGCTTTTCTATCTGTCTTCACTTTATGTGTCTGTCTATATCTTTATCACTTTGTCTATCTAGCAGGACTCGCGCTGTCCATGAGTTCTTTTTTCGCTCACTCATACTGATGGAATTTAAGGAAGGAGTGAGCGAAAGGGTTGAAAAGATCAAGTGAGCCTGGCTTTATTGCTGCGACCCTCTCCTCCAGCGGGATGTTTTCTGTCAGCATCACTTACCAGTCTGCTTCTGCAAGACCACCCACACAAACACAGCTCAGACACATATAAGTAAAGCAAATATACACTTATTGCATCTAACTGGTTGAAAACCAGTTATGAATGCTTACTGTTTGAAAAGAAGAAAATGTAAAGAAAATGTTTCCCCGGATCACCTGCTGCACTGCTACGAGCTTTTACTCCCCTCGCCAAGTTAGAGAGATAAAGGGAGTGAAGGGGGCAGGGGGTGGAAATAGAGGGAGGTGGGGTGGAGACTGCTTTGTGTTGTCAGCAGAAACATTGTTTTATGGATGTAGTGTTTACAGTGGTGCTGCAGTTCTCTGTGTGTATGTGCAAATGTGTGTTTGTTTGTTTCCTCCGACGGACAGATTTGGCCTTACCTGTCCACAGGGATGAATTAAACCTGTCAAAGATTTTGCTTGTGTGTGTCTAAGTGCGTGTGAGAGATGTTCTAAGATGTATTAGGCCTGTCTATGGACATGTTGACTGTTTGTTTTAAGCCTGCCTGCAGGGCTTATGCATTCTGCATGAGAGTACTGTGCTTTATGTGTCAAACCCATTTGTTTGCCCAAATGCTCAGTGAAAGTACAAACACTCAGAGGACCTTTTTGTCTAGTGTTCACCAACATGCTCACTTGTTACACACTTAGATGCACACACACACACACACACACACACAGAGGGGCACATGCACATACGATCACTTGCATACTTTGAACATCCAACTTGAGTGTCTCCCAAAGTCAAGCTTTCAACTTAAACAAACTTGTATGCATGTTTTTTTTTTGGTTTTTTTTCCCAAGACTGAATCATAAGAGAGCTGAATTTGGCATTAGTGAATCTGTTTTTTGTGTTCTCGCATTTCTCTCAAATCCTTGGGTACTTTTGAATTTGAAAGTAACTCTGATGTGCAAACTAATATTTACAGTTTCAACATTTTAAAGACGAAAATGTCTCCAGCTTTTAGTGTGCTTGTTATGGCAGGACAAAGTGTGCTAGTAGGAATAGTACGATTTTATGGAAAAAAATAATAATAATAAGAAAACTGATCACAATAAACAGAATCTCAAGTTTAAGCATGGTTTATTTTGAGAACTGACATTTTAACGGAGCATGAAAACTGGTCATTCCATTCACTTTATACATGATTCCAACTTTATAAAAGTTTACTTCAGTCATTTCTGCACTGACTGAGTTACCTCAGTATTTGAAGATGAGCAGTTTGGCTGCCTGAACTGGAGGAGCTGCTTCATTTGCCATTCTGCTCGATTTATTGTCAATTTCTTATCGCAGCGAATTACAATAAAGGAACTGCAACAATCCACTGCGTTGGTGGTATCAGACCTTTTAAATTCATTTCAGTGTAGACCTTTTTTTTTTTTTTTTTTAAAGCATATTTTTGATTCCCTGTCAAACTACTCAGTGATATTACTTGAGGATAAACCTATGATCAATACTCTCATGATAAGAAAGGATCAGTGGGGCTAGGTATTAGGCTACGTGATTATGTTCAGTGCTATCTCTGTCAGATTTATCAGAACTAGGAGGCAATCCAAAGCTGCCCAAATAAAAACATACTACTTGGGGCATGTAAGGCCTTTTCCTAGGTGAACTGCCTTCCTATCCAAGGTTTGGTGAAGACATTTGATACATTTTAATGAGTGTCTTTTGAGTAAAACATCACCTTTGCTACATGCATGGGTATGGCAGAAGGTAAAAAAATGCGTTGTGTTTGGGTATTTCCGTCTCAGATCTGACAGGGGTCATGAATAAAGGTGAGTACATATGTTTAAATATTAATGTTTAACAGGAAAAACACACAAGGACACTGGTAAATTGATATGGAAAATCAGTTCATAGTTAGAAGCTAATTTGCATGCAGAGGTGGAGTTAGCGATAAGAGGACGATGAAAGAATCCATATGTAAACCAATATGCGGCGTATGGTCGTGGATGGGAACAGTTGTTTTAATTTCAAAAGGGACATATTTGAACATCGTATAGACAAGTGATGACAGGGAGGACTGCAGATCTGTTTGTTGCACATGCTGCACGAGAAAACATCAGACATTCATGTTTCCATATCAGTCTGCTCAGTGTCCATTATTCTCTTGGTGTCCCCAGTTTAACTGGTTAGGACTTAGTGAAATTAAAGTGAAACTGTTCTTGTCGTGCTGCTTTGACTCCAAATGACACTGTTCTGAGCTTCAAATGATTTCACTGAGCCTTTGATGAGAGGTTTTGAAAGTCCGTACAGGCACACATGACAAAAGTCCCTTTCCACACTTATGACACCACTTTGCACAGCTCCTGCTGAGAAAAGCATTTTGTTATTCGCTTAGCATACATTCCCTTTTCAAGTCCACCTCAGCTTTGTATCCCACCTCTCACCTCCCCTGCTGCCTTCATGCTGTGGCGCAGGCTGCAGTGTCTGGATGCTCAGAGGAATGTAGTCTCATGATTGATTTCTTACCATCAAAAGGTAGGCTTTCACACCCCAATAACCTTTCATCTGAATACTGAAAACAAAGCTGAGACTCTGTCTATATGTTGCAGTGGGTGTGAGTGTAACAGCTTGAGCTCAGATTCACATGAGCGAGATCTGTCTGATTATGCAGCAGTGTCATGCAGTGCTCTTATTTAATTTCATTGGATTGTAGAGAAACCAGTTATCTAGCAGTCCTCTCTCTGCATGATATTGTCACATTTTTAGCTCAGTAAATCATGTTTTTCAGTACTGCCTGTTTGTTTCTTGGTCTTGATGTTTGTGTGTAGCCCCCTTTGCCGTGTCTGCAGGACCCCTTTGTCCCTTTTCTCTTTGCCTCAGGTCCCACCACATGCTGCAGGTACCGAGCAGACACACCCTGGGGACTCACAAACCCAATTCACCCATCTGTCACCCACTGTACAAGTTCCATGTGTACCTACACAGGAGGGGGGGAGTGAATGTTCAGGGTTCTGATCTGGGCATCCTTCCTGTGGCCACTCATCTCTTTGTCCACCCAGGAAAGTGTGTGTGTGTGTGTGTGTGTGTGTGTGTGTGTGTGTGTGGGTGTGTGTGTGTGTGTGCGCGTGTGTGTGTGTGCATGTGGTTATCCTCCCATGTATGTGGATCTGAGTTGGATCTGTGTGTTCTTACATGCACATATGCATCACGCTTCCCCAGGACGAACTTTGAGCCATCACCAGGAAACCCTTTGGGAATGGGTTCGGGAAGGCTTAAAGGAATGTGTGTGCAAAGCTGTCAGATGGATTTGTGTCCATCACGGCTGTGTTCGGCCCTGAGGCCGTGACAGCAGATCAGAACAGAGAGTTTCTACAAAGGAGCAACAGATACAGTGGAGAGAGAGCTCGGCTAACCTACTTCTAAAGTAGAGCAGAGAGAGATGTGGGCTGGATTTGGGAATTGTGTGGCATTTTGAGGATCATTAGGTCCTGACAAATTTTATATTTCTTTTATTCCTGTAATTTGTGCAGTAATATACTGTACTGTATATCTTACTTCCACATCCACAATATTATGACCCCTATGTCATACAGAATTGTTTCTCACACAGAATGAGGTTCTTTTCTCAACTTTGTGTGCTCAGCTCCTTACAGTGAAGGTCAGTGTAGTGTCTCCATACAAACACGTTTACAGTACTTGAATTTAAGTCACACATAATACAGTTGGGATATATACCACATATGTCAAATGAAATTACACCTTTATGGTTGTGCTTTTGATTGACTCTGTTTTACAACTCCATTCACTGTTTATATGCAACAATGCCATAGTTGACTGCAACAATTGCAAAAGCAATGCACAGGGATGAGCCCCATGTGAAAGGCAGCAATGCTATAAACAGACTATATAGTTCAAGGCCATCTCTGTTCTCCTGAGATTCTCTCTGTGCTTTGAGTATGTGTCTGAGAAAAGGCTTTAGCTCCTTTGCGCTCTACCCCCCCCCCCCCCCCCCCCCCCCTGCACACATGTTTTTCACTAATCATTTGATTTAGCTTTCCTGTATTTATTTGTAGTAATCTGTAAAATTAAAAGCATGAATGATGAAACGAACTTATCATGGTGTGAAAGAAATCAGTGCAGCCCGCTTGTGAACACTTGACACTATACACCCACTGAAATGTCTTGTACACAATAAGTACTGTAGCATTCAGTGTGTGTGTTTGTGTGTGTGTAAGGGAGAGAGAGGGTGAGAAAGAGAGGGGGAGAACGTGTGTGTTGAGATGACAAGAAGATGAGAGAAGACAGACACAACAGTTGCATCATGACTGTAACATCTGAACCATTTATGATTTATTTATGCATCTTATTTGTTACTGGGCTAGAGATGTTTGTGCTAACAGATATGGCTGGGGGGCTGCATGATTGATGCACGGATGGAAACAAAATAAAAAAAAAAAGAAAAGTGGATCAATTTGTCCATCATGCATTCAAGTCACTGGTCAGTCAGAAATTAAATATTTTGTTTTGGTTTAAGAAAAAAAAAAGGCACGACATGTTGACACACAGATTAGTGATTAAATCACTAGACAAAATGATTTGTAAAAATAATATTTCTATTTAAATCTGCTGGGCTATGGAAGGGCAAAAGAAAAAAAGAGACCTTATCTTATGATTAATTTTTACATCACAGTTATGAGAAATTCTCATAATTATTAACATAAAAGATCTTGTAAAAATGTCTTACAAGTTCTGCAAACATCATTAGTGTACTTGAGAGAATGGGGCGAGGTTACTACCTGATATGTTGTGCTAAATATGAGCTTGTATACCAAGATAAGTATTTTGGAAAATAAAATATCTAAAAATTTTACATTTGTGTGAACCAGCGTAGAAAGCTGATGTAATATTGTGCCTATTTTCTTAATATGTTTAGGTTTTTGAAACTTAGAAGTATGCTGAAGTATTTATAGTTCTGTTTCAATTTCTACATTTGGATACATTAACAGCTATCGCATAAACATTCTGATACTTAAATCTTACACTTGGATCTCTGTGTCCTGACTTGTTAATCCCATTACCCTGAGTTGACTGATTAGTCTGGCATCATGACATTAAACAGCATTTTCTCAGCTGAAAAATGTTCCATCCTTTGAACACCACAAAAGTACCAATAATTAGCCAATCAGTGCCACGAATGGGATTAATGCTGTTGTCAAGGTCTTGTCAAGCATTATTCAGCTGTGCAACATTACAGGGATATTTGAAACAGCCAATGCTCTCTTGTGTTTGGATCCCCGAGTATGTTGGCACAGTTATGCATTGGTGTGGATTTTAGATTCAGGCACAAAGGTGAGGATCTCAGGATTGTTTTGGGAAAACTGGATGCCATTCTCCAATAAAATCAAGTTAGAGTGGATATAATGTCAGACATGAAGAAGGAAACGTGATGAGTTTACAGTTCTGATAAGTTAGACAAATCTGATATCCAGATAGATTTTTGGGCAAACCTTTAAGTTTTCCAATTCTAGGCTAGTTGTTTCCCTTAGTTCCACTCTCAGTGCTAACTTTGCCAACTACACATTTTACAGCAGATTCTCCACAATAAACTGAAGAAATATGTATTTCCTTAAAATTTTTAGAGACTCTTTTAGTGGATGTAAACAAAAACAAATGATAGGTAGTAGATTTTCAGTAGACAAATAACCAATAATGTTATGCAAATCAATGATTGAAGATAAATATGAAGCACACAGTTACTGTAAGCTTTCAAGCTCTCCCTTCATTGGCTTGTGTACCGCGTGCTGTATACAGTATTAATGGTGCCCTTTACCCTTCAGCACTGTAACAACCAGACCTTCCTTACTTTCAGCTTTAAATTGCATGAATCACAGCTGCACAACAGGCAATGTGTGGGTGAAACCACACTAGGTATGTTGCAAAAGTTAATTATCTTTCAAGAGAGATTTCACAAACATTGTGTAACACAGAAATTATCCAAAAAGATAATCATTTGGAGCACTGTTGAAACAGTTCACTTTCTGAATTTCAGAGTGATTTTGTGACATGTCAAACTTTCAGAAAGCAATTAGTGTGTCCATGGCACTAAAGCTAAGTGCCATATTATACTGATCCACGAACTTTTCCACCATGTTTTGAACAAGAGAAATATAGACTGCTGGATTCCTCAAAATGACTTAAAGAGAGAAACAATTCCTTAAGGACACATTTAAGTTACAACAGAAAATTTAAAAAAAAATCTTTATTCTGTTGTCTTCATTTCTCGCAAGGTTGACCTTTCTTTAATGATTTCACATATCATTAAGAGAAACACTTACGATTTGGTAATTATCTTCTCACACTTTCTTATTACACCCATCCTCCCACTGGTGAGTTGATCAATGATCAGGACTCATTGCTGCCAGCTATTACTAAGAAATCATGAATCATTTACAGTGAAGCTTGTGTTTGAATGTACAATAAGGACTTTGAGTATGTAAGAGCAATTTTTGTAAAAGAGAGACGATCCAGACATAACAGATTTAGGCACAGACTCACTATAACCACTATAATCACTATATCCTCTGAATATCAAGATTTGTATTCTTTGGTGTCATTCTTCAAACATTTTAACTCATTTGGTGTTTTGATCATGAATCCAGTCCAGGAGACCTCATAATTTGTCAACATCTGTTTTTTTTTATTTTTTAACGATTATTTGCTCTCCTAGGCTGAAGCCTTGGTCAGCTAGAGGAATCTCTGTTGCTTTAGTTACCTGAGAGGAAAGAACTTTCATTCAGGAGGAAGAGCTGTGTTTTCCAGTTTTAAGTAAATCAATAAAGCTGTCAAAACCATTTCTTTAATGGCTATTGTTTACCTCGAGCTATTGGCCCGTGTTTTTAAACTTTTGTTTTTAAACAAGTCCTTTTTTTTAAAAAAAAAATAGATTTTTAGTGCCTAAGTGATTTTGTTTTGGGCTCGAAGTTCTCCCAAGCTTGAGCAATGTACTGTACCTGAATATATCCTGTACAGATGTGGAGGACTAAAGCTGCTGATTGATGACTGGCGTTGGGTTTGCCTCTGCATGTGGGGCCAAGGCTCTGAATATCTGAAACAAGGATTTGGCAGCGGTGATTTTGGTGGCCTGGAATGAGCTCAGCTCCAAGTGAGAATTGATGAGTGACCGACAGTCACATAAGGCAATGCACGAAGGGCATGATGGATGGGGAGTAGCTTCAGCCTTTATTAATTATATCTACTATGGCAAGGTTGTGTGAGTGAATGAGGATGGATCTTTTTATGTCATAGTAAAGCTGTGATGACTACTGGGTATATTTTATAAATGGCTGGAGATGATGGGAATGGTTTTTGGAGGTACTGGTTCAACCCAAAAGGCCTTATAGAGGAGAACCACCTTTCATAGTAACCAAAACCAGCAGAAGGAGAGGCATCTGTGTCATCAGGGTGGGACAGCTGATTGTCAAAGAACATGATGCCATTCCAGTTGGTGAACAGATGTTGCCAGAGCTACAGTTCAGCTTTGGAAGAGATGTCAAGAATGATCGTGTCAAGAAAAGCGGGTTTGGATGACGTGAGTGAGAGCAACTGAGAAATGAAAGAATGGCCTTCTGGGTTTATGTGCAGGACAAAGTTCAGGTGTCCGAAAACAGAGAACAGCTGTTGTCTGGTGCAAGAAGGAGTAAGGAGAAAGTTTTGGAGAAGCAGATTAATGCAATTGATTTTCTCCATGAGCAGAGAAGCCTGAAACCACATAGTGTAAGGGTTATGCTGAGAAGCTCTAGGGATGTTAAAGGGTCTTGTGGTTTCTTTTCTGACAAGGGCATTCTGAGTTCAGTGAAAACTGATTTCATGGTGATTAGCCGACAAGCTGGAGGTGATGTGGGAGGACCAAGAAATCATCAAGGAGATGGACCAGACATGGTAATTTGTGGTTGTTGATGTGGATCCAACACAAGGCTTCAGAAAGTGAGTTTGGGGAACAGTTTGTGGTTGCTCTTGCAGCCAAATGTAAGCCTAAAAGCCTAGTGACCAGAGCTGTGAATCTTTGCTTGGCAGGTTCTGAAGCTTCGGTTATGGACATGTTGCATCTCTTTTTCATCTAGGACCTGTCTCTCATGAAGCCCTTACATCCTTCTGCACTTCCCTAATTTTGGCATTACAGGGGGTGTGGGGTTCTCTGTATCCATTTGGTTTTATATCCATGTGTTTCTAGTAATACTGTGGTAGCGGCATGTATGAGCTCAGTGGTTTCATTGATACTGGTAGTGGGGATTGTGAGTAGAACTGCATTCATGTCTGCAAGCATCTCCTCTGATGGCCTCATCTAATTCAGTTACACTGCTCTCTTCTAACAGGATTGGACCCAAAGTCTCTGGATCTCCAGCTTTGATAATAGCTTTCTTCTGTTGATATTGCACTCAATTACCAGGTGCTTCTTGGTCAGCGTGATTATTGTTCATCTGCTATCCATAGTTCTCACATGCATTACACATAATCTCTCTCATTGTGTCAGCTGGCATAGTAGCATTCGATCAATTCCACAGTCTCAGTCTTTGTCCATGTCCTGCTTCCCCAGCATCTGATGTGGACCTTGTTAAGCTGGATGATTTCTGAGCTGGTATCACTTCAGTTATGTGTCTCTCACTCATGTTCCAAGGTAGGCTTAGGTAGTTGTGTGTGTGTGTGTGTGTGCATGTCTGTGCATGCGTGTGTGAGTGTGTGTGTGTGTGTGATATTAGCCTCTAAGTTCCCACGGTGATGTTTAACTGCCCTTTAAACCAAACAAATTCATAAAGATGCTAAGAGACATTTTGACTTGATCGTTATAGCCTACATGAATTAAATTACCAAAATAACCAATCATCTTAACAATATAGCCAAATGCAACCCAGATGATTTTTTTATTATTATTCTGAGAACTGTGTCCACAGTCATCTGTAGTTGGCTGGATTACTTCAATGCTCTTTTTATTGGAGTTCATCAAAATACAACAGGCACACTGCAGCTTATTCAAAATGCAGCTGCAAGGTTATTAACAAAAAACAAAAAAAAATTATTAAAAAAAAAAGCACATCACATTAGTTTTAGCAAAGCTAGACTGGGTTCTAGTATCTTTCAAATGGATTCTAAAACACTTTTACTTTTATATAAATCCATTCTATTATTTTATAGAACCTGCCCTCTTGGTTCTTCCACTGTCAAATTGCTATGATTTTGCATTTCTTTAGTGAAAGCCGAATCTGATTCAAGCACAGTACTGCTGTGCTGTAAAAAAAGAGATTGTTTTAGGGTCTTTAGCCTACAATATATAAAGACTTAAGAAGACATTGTTACACACAGGCACAATTAAAAAAAAAAAAAAAGAGCAATGAACTGAACTGTACAACAGAAGAAGCCACATGTAAAGTACTACGTAAGTGAATATAGAACAGTTGTATGTTTATTTTATCAGTAATATATCTTCCCTCTGCTTGATAAGAACAGATTTACGGGCTAATTTAGGTTTGAAATAAACTGTGACTAAAGACAAGATATTGTGTACTCAAGCAGGAAATGGTGTTTCTATTACTCACCCCAGTAGTTTCATTATGGTGACAAGTAATATTAATTTTGTATTTCCACAGCTTATTATTTACAAGTTTGTTTTCTCTTGCCATCTCTCACTATCACTCTATTTCTCTCAATCTCTCTCTGTCTCCCACTCTCCGCTTTTATGTACAGTATTATGTGGTAAATTTTCACACAGAAAAAATATAATCTATTATTATTATTATTATTATTATTGTTGTTATTAAAAAAACATTCAAACCTTTTGCTTAGGTACTTCAAATTGTGGTCAGTTTTTCCCTCCTAAACCACCTATGGCAATTGACTTTATGCACTTTAGGAAGGCACATTTGAGTATATACAGTATATGATCCCACAGTTCATGTATGTATATATATATATATATATATATATATATATATATATATATATATATATATATATATATATATATATATGTGTGTGTGTGTCATCCTGGAGGATTTGGAATACATGCGCAACGTATCACTTCATGCTACCAGTAGCGACACTGGCCAAATGCAAAACCAGTGAAAAAAACAGCTGAAGAGGGATAAATATCAGTGGCCTCCTCCACCTGTGTGCACACAAAAGGTAAGGAAGCCAAGCCTGATTGTCAGCAAGTTTTTCTTGTGCACAGCCTGCATACTCTGCTCTGCTGGTCAACCCACAAACGCATTTCCCTTGAGGCACCATTTAAGGGAGGATGAACAGGATTTCCAACAGTATAGGATTTATTGCCAAGAAGCATTGTTAAAACAAAGAAATAATCGACCAAACACAAATTTCCTTTCTTTTTCTCACTAGTCTTTCGGTGTTAGTGCTGGGTAGACATTTTTCTTGCTCTGATTGTTGCATTTTGTCATTTTGAATCAAAGAAAAAAATCATGAGAATGTGAAATCATATGCGAAACTATAAATCATTTCCTACTCCTTAGGCATCTATGAATTGCAGGAGTGGAAAGGGCCAGACAGAATTCAGTTCCAATAGCAGAGTGCAAAATGGTATATGTGTGTAAGAGGGAGGCACCTGATCCATGTGATAGATGACCATAATCTCTGCTTCTGAAACAGGAGCACTTGAATTAGACAGAGATTAATAAGTCTGTTGACTTGCTGAAGTGGCTTGTTACCGTACAATAGTCACCAATTTTGGCCTAACCTCGATCTCACTGCGGCCACTCATATTGAAACTGAGCGTACAAACTCCTCAGGAGTTTGTTCTCTTTTTTTAAAAAATGAGCTTAGAATTACCATTTTAAATCATCATCAAAATTCATCCAGTAAACCAAACAGGAGTCCATAAACATTTCCTGATCTCCAGATATTAAACAAGAGCCTCTGCTCAACCTCTATTATTGTTCATATTGATGCTTCTTTTTTATTTAGATACACTGGGGAACTTGTAAATAAGAGACAGATTCTTCAAGTTGGAGTTTAACAATAACAAGCTAAATTAAACTACACTGAGCAATGCTTCTGTTCTAAATTTCCTTGCCAGCTTTAAGGAAGTTGTTTTGCTGCTAAAACCAATTAATGCATGAACTCAATTATAGCATGAACACTAAAGATTTTCATGTGACTGGAGGAGGAAAGATCATCACCTCCTCTCCTAAACATTACCTAACTCTGCCTCCTCGGGCTATAAAGTCTGTGAATCAACTCAGCTCTACAGGGAATAGGCTAATCTACTAGTGGAGCGTATCTGCTGTATTTTCCAGTGGGAAAACTCCTCATCACTTTATCATCCTACGCTGTTCTCTCTTAAGGAAACCTGCCAACTACATTTACTAATCTTCTTCATTGTCACACACCATGGTCCCTGCAATATTTAATTTATTTGTGTGGGAGTGTAGATATGACTTACAATATAACATATATGAGTGGAGAAGAATGATTGGCTTAAGACTATGCCATATGCTGTATTTAGAGTGCTTCCTCAATGCCAATGGGCATTCACAGTAACTCATACAATAATGTCTGAGTTATTGCGAATGCAATAAAACCAGTTTTAATTTTTTATAGTTATTTTTAAAAGTAATTTAAACGTTAGTGTCAAACATTAAAATTAAGTACCACATTATCCTTGAAATCTTTTTTTCACCAATATTATGAGCAAATACATCTATGCACAAAACCAGCTAACACTTAATTGTGTATTGAAAACCCTTGAAACAGGTAATGAACTAGATACTGCTATGTAGGATCAGTGGAAGGTCAAAAATAATCAAAATAGATGGTTCATCATCATTTTAAAATTAAACTTGAAAATATGAAAGAAAAAAAAATCACTCTAGTTTGAAAATTCATACCATTTCAGGTATCTCCTAGATAACCAGCATTAATTCTCTAAGACACTTATTTAGTGATCGCAGGATAAACTGACAGCTGTTTAGCATGTTTGGATTTACATCCATGCATTTTTGTGTGAGGGTTAAAACCATCAAACCATGAATTCCATGTTAGATGAAGATAAACCTTCTAATGGGTTACTGCCCTCCTCTGCGGCTAAGCACTCTAAAATTTACAAATGTATGCCAATCAGGACAACCAGCCAACCAGAGTGCTGTCTTTTGGGAGTGTGATGAGACAGCACAGCTTTATTTCTTGCAGATAAAAGCCCCAGTTTTGCCTCTGCTGTTTTGGCCACAGCTGTTTATTGTGCAGAACACTTCAAAGCCGATATTCCCCGTAAATAAAGCTTGTGACTATCCTGGCATCTTCAGCCCCATCTTGTTGCTTTGTCAGCAGTGAGACAAGGAAATGATCAATTTGCACAACATGCATTTAGTCTCAGTGTAAGGATGCAGCGGATGTTCTGTTATAAAGTGTCTCTTCTCTGTCTCTCTGGCTCTTTGTATACACATATTAATTTTTAATGTATGCAAAGATAAAATCTAGAGTGGTTAATTTCACAGATCACAAAATAGTCCATGGGTTTCCATTTGACATAAATATAATAAATCTATCTATAAGTAAGTACAGGAGCAAAATAAGAAATTCGGGGTTACAGACTGTGTGTTCATGCCTCTTGAGCCAGCATCAACAGACAGCTCCTTACTTAGTGCAAAAGATTGACGTGCGTGCAGAACTCCAAGCTCAGCTGCAATAGTTCTGGAGTCCTGCACAAACTGTTGTGTTGAAAAAGTTGGCTCTCCTGTGTCTTGTGCATGCTATAGAAGGTGGAAAGCAGAAAGCAAACGCTTAGAGTGATATCTATATCAAGCGTTTTTCTATTATATTGACAGGCCTCACAGCAACGCCCAAACACCAACACTGGAACATAGATACACTGGGAACCTTCTAACCTTATCAGCCTGCAATGTTGCATTCACTGAAGAATCACAGCAGAAATATTTTAGTGAATTATGCATACTGGCAAACCTGATAGGGCATCATAAAGGGTAGCACATTGCAGTTGGACTTGTTTTGATTTATTGCTTATCCTATCTGGGTTTACTGCACATTTTAGTAATGCTCTATTGTAAAGGAAGAAAAGAAAAACCTCAGTATTAGATTACACACTGTGCATCGCTCTTTGGTTTATATTACAGATTTAAACAAGTTCACGGCTGATTTGTAATCAACATGCATGTGATCTGCTTTTAAGATTATGGTAATCAGAATAATAATCACTGCAGCGACAGCAGCGGTATAGCCATTCACCATCTGCAGTTCTCTTTGTCAGTACAGGGGAATTCATGTGAGGAAACATTAAGCATTGGCCTCCTTTTGGTTCAAGCTGTAGGCAACACAAATAAGAAATTTAACAATGATCAAAACATTTTAACAGACTTTTCAAACAACTAAAACTTGCAGTCAGTCTAATTATCGGGATAAACAACATCCCTGTTGGGATGCTGGAAGCCCCACTTGAAAAACAGGAGCTCTGTTGATTTAATCTGGATGTCTGGTGATATCCTTTCATAGCCCAAGTAACTTTAAGCATTGTTTTAAGTGTCATAAACAATGTTAGGACTCTTTAATTTCACAGCTGAAAGGAGAAATTAAGATTAATGTGCTACCACTGTAAAAAGGGTCCTTTCAAACATTCTCCTACAAGACACAAACACACACAAGCGCGCGTCTTAGAAATAAACCTGTGTTTTTATGTTTGTTTGATTAGAAACATGCTGTTGGGCATAAATAATGTGTATGTGTACTTTATATGCAGGCAATCTATTTAAACAATGCCTTTGTAGAGGTGTGGTTCATCTCTAAACTCCATGTGCATATTTCTTTTTTCTCCTCTGTGTGCGTGTTGGTGATTGTACTGTTTAAAGCCTTGTCGAGCCCCCGGCCATACCATTCCTGCTCAGGGAAAGTAGCCCTTCATGAATATTGTTGAATACAGAGTATGGCAAAACCTTGAGGTAACCAAACAAACACTGTGCCCCAGAGAATACTCTGATCAGACACCATACTGACATCTCACAGTGGTTGAAAGTGTGTATGTGTGTGGTTACCCATATTAAGTGACTTTACCACAGCTACTAAGTATGCGTATGCCCCAGAGAGCACGAAGAATAAAACTAGCTTGACACCTTAACACTTGTATGAGTGTGTGAACGCGTACACTTGTGTGTGTGTGTTTACCCAAATCGGGCTACTGTAGCGCAGCTGTATATGGGCTGAAGCAACAGGAGATGAAAAGCAGGCCAGTGGTCTCTTTTAAATAGTGTTATGCTTAAAGTCTCCAAGGACTGTCACATACAAACCAACAAACCAGCCAGCCATCAATAATGTATTAAAGCCATTCATCCAAGGCATTATGTTTCTCAATACTCCTAAATACGGTTCAGTGGGAGTGCAGCCGTGTACTGCTCACAAAATGGCTCTTCTGGGGAAAGGAAGGGATATTATATATGAAGAGTGAAGCTTTAATTTCTAATGATGGTGCTTTGTTTTGTACAATGCTGCTATGCTGAGATCTTACTCTTTGTAGTAGAGGCAATATAATTCCAAAACATGAATGTACTTTGGTCTAAAGGGGGCATATAACAGAAAACAGGAACTCTCGTAGACTGGGGTGGATTAAGTATGATAGATATTGTCTGTGCTCTGTTAAAAAGATGCTATTATTCTAACATGTGCCTTTCTCATGTCAGAGATTCAGAAGTAAACACTGTGAGGAAAAAAATATAGGATTATGTTTTTTCACACTGCTGCTTTTTAATTAATGTTACAGTTCAAACTGGATGAATTGCACTAGTCAGATCATAGATTAACTGATTAATCAATCACATCTTTGTCGGTGAGATTGAATATAGTGATAATTCAACTTTGTCTCGCCCAACTTATCACAGGAAACCTACTCAGAACCCTTTGGCATGGCATGTTACTGCACTTCAGTCTTCTACTTCTATTTTTGGTTGCTCTCTTTAGGAGTTGCCAGATCACTTGCCTCCATCTCACCCTATCCTTCGCATCCTCTTCTGTTACACCAACCTTCTGCATGTCCTCCTTCGCTAAATCCATTAATCTTCTGTGTGGTCTTTTTCATTTCCTCCTGCATGGCCGCTTCATCTTTAACATCCTTTGTACAAAATACAGCCACTGCCACCCCCCTCTGAACATGTCCAAACCACCCCAGCCTTGCCTACCTAACTTTGTCTCCAAACAGCTCAAACTGAGCTGTCCCTCTCACTCCCAATAGAAGTCTTAGCATCACCTCATTCCTGCTGATTTGCGTGTTTGATTTGGCAAAGATTTACGGTAGGTGCTCATCCTGGCACAACGGTCCCCATTTATCTGGGCTTAGGATCAGCACTAGAAGTATACTGGCTATCCGTTACATTCTCATTCCAGTTTGTTGGAAAATAGCATCTCGTACCTAACGCTAGGTCACCAAATTTCTCTGAGCAACCGTTAATGGAGCCTTCATCGTGGCTGCTAACTTTTACTTTTTGGAATCAGACCCCTGCTTTCAGGTTTTGCCTCGATGCTGCCAAATAAATCTCAAGCCAAATGATCAGAAGCATTAAAGCCATTCCTTTTAAATCTGAAGATATTTTTCCCACATTTGAGCACTAAGATAGGGTAAAACACAAAAAGTGTGAAAGACCCAAGTTGTGTGTCTTTAGCTGCCAGAGGCATGCGCACACAGAGACCTCTCCTGACTGTCGCCGTGCTTATCACGTCTTGCTGAGATTTATCCTGCGATCACTAAATAAGTGTTTGCACTTCTTGTATAAATCAAAACGTCCATTAAAATACTTTTTGCTTGGGTTAAGACGGAGTGTAACAAGTTCATGAGATACAATAATAACAGATGTAATGGTATATGCAAGATGTGTTACACAGGCATAAACACATATGTTAGATAACTAGAATGAAATTACGTACACCCCTTTTGATCCTTTTCTCTGAAAAATGAAAAGTGTAATAAAATGATATATTTTCCATCTAAAGCCATCACTCTGCACCTCTATCAGCTGTCAGCAAGTCCAGCGCTTGTCAGACTGATCACCCCAACATTAATCACACCCTGACAAATGTCTGCACAGTTTCTTTAACGGCCATAAACTTATAGTATCAGTGTGAGCATTTCTACTGAAACCTCTTCCACTTCTCTGAACCGCAGGCACAGACTATGAAACAAAGAAAAGGCTCCCAGTCATTTTAGTTTGTTTTGTACTCCTGGAGTATATGTTCATCTCAGTGATTATGTTTCTCAGAAATAAATCAAACTGTTCTCTTTCAAGAAGACAGATAACATCACTACAGTGTTGGGCTAAATGCAGAACATAAATGGGAATTTAGTCTGATTATGAGGCTAGTGAAGCACTGAGAACCAAATACATTTCAGTAACAATGAGCAATTTTTATTGGAAAAAATGTACCATTTTATGAGAGAATAAGAAAAATCCCCAGACATTAAGTGGCCAGGCTTCATTAAAATTCTGAGTTAAATGAACTTTTGAACAGTTGGTTCTAACAAAATACATTAAATAAACATAAAGTCTTAAAGTTGCTTTCCAATTATATTTGCTCTCTAGAATTTCAGAAGTTCTTTATGTGCGTCATTGCCTAACCATTAAGGCTTTTGTTTTTAGCAGACAGTCTTATTCATCATTCATCACACAGCTGTTTTAACATAAATCAGAGTACATGTTGTGGAATCAAGTGAAGAGGAATATTAGTTGTGGTTAATCATAATTCCTAGTGCGTCATCGAATGTGCCGGACTAATAAAAAAATATTTGACTTCTTTAAACTTATTGCGAGATGTTACAGTGCTGCTCGGCATCTTCATCTCTCAAAATTTCTAAATTTTAAGCAAATCCTTTTCATAAGACATTTGCCTTCACACATACTATAACCAATGGATTGGAATGTGTGTCAGCTCCTTTTATGCTGAGAGCTGGAGTATTTTCACCGTGCCCTTTTCAGCAGCATTGACTTGGAGATAGACTGTCGCCAGTGGCTAGTCTTACCAAGGTGCACGAACTCAGATTTGCCCTTTTCAATTTCTGTTTCCTGTATAGCAGAAGAATGATGCTGTATGCATTTTCTTTTATAGAGCATAGTCTTGGAGTAGTGCATTTCACAGTGATATTTCTCATCTTCCCTTCTCTCTGCTACCGTCCTTTCTTTCGAACATCTCTCATTCTTCCGTTTTTTTTGTTTTTTTTCTCCTGCCACATACCTCAACTGCATTTTTCTCAATGTTTTCTGTTGCTTGTACTGTAATAGCCTCAGGGACGCATGCATGCATGTGGCAAATTAGAGCAAATTACATTTGCCACATGGAATGAATCTGAAGGGTTTCATTGTAAAATTCTGGGTAGATGTTTGTTCTTGTTCACTTTCATGAGTGATTCTATCAACTAATACCTGCACATGTAATATTAGCTTATTTTTATGCCAAGATTGTCAGCTTGTGATTTTCATGAAAATAACTATTTCAACCGAAGCAGGAGTTACACTGTTAATGGAGGATATGTCAATTTAAAATAAAACTTTAATCTCTTAATTATATCCTAATTCTCTAAAGCTCTTCCTCTCTGCCTGTTCTACTCCTCATTTTCCCCCATTCCACAGGCTTTCTCATAACAATTTCCTTTCTCCATCATCCATCTCACTCTGTTTTCCTCCCGCCCTCCTCCATGTTCATCTCAGAGGCATATAAGAAATGACACTGGACTAGTCCTTGCTGCTTTATTAATCCTTTAAGCTTCTAAAGGGAGGCACAAATGCAGCTACTCCCATTCAAATCAATGGCAGTAACTCCCAATTGCCCTATCTGTGGACTGCTTAAATGTGCTTCATTTTTACACACTTAGACCTCAAATACACGCATACACACACACATGCAAACTAGGCACACACAGTGCTGAATGGCCTCAGCTCCCTATGGCCAAGGCTCAGCTAACCAGCCTGCAGCAGGAACAATTCGTGGGCTGCTCAGTCAAATGGAACTCTGACCCATGGGCCCATGGTGCAGCCCCAGTCATAAAATATCTCACACACACACTGGCACAGCTATCCCCTAACACACACACTCAATCTCTTGTCTTCACTCAGACCATAAAATCATTGCGACACATGAGGGCAGGGAACAGTGTTTTTGTGCTGTTTTGCCCATCACACATTTCCATTACAAAGTCTTGCCATGAGTCTGGGAGAGCGAGGGCCCATTGAACAGCGGACAGGCTACAAAATGCTTCTAGTCAGAGCCCATCAATGTTGCGTTTTCCCCACTGAATGGCTTGTCAGTGAAGGGTGGAGATGGGCTTTGTGTGAGAGGTAGGACTGAGCTCTGTTGGACCAGACAATGGGTGGAGAGCTGATGTCAACTCCAGAGAGTGCATTCAGGGTTCATCATCTGCTGTGTTATAAAGCTTCTGAAAAAAAAAAAAAATTCTTTCATCTATTCCCAAGCTCTCCTCCTTTTCTTCAGACGTTTCAGCTTTGTTCAGCATTTTCTCCCAATCAGTTTTTTTTGTCATTACACTTCTTTTCTTGCATAACTGAGGAGAATGAAGTACGGTTACATACAGAAGTGTTATTCTGCAAATGCAGTGCTTGTCTAGTAATTTTATCTCCTAAAAAGCAGGCTTACACAAAGGCTGCTTTAACAGTCACTCATTATCTGTGTGTTTGATAGACGTCACGCAAGTTCAGGAGAAATATCAGTACAGCACAGGGCACCAGGACAACAAAAACCTTCTGCCTTTTTACATTCTAATGGAGGCATGCAGAGTTACATTCTGAACTTTCTTACTGTTACTTTCTTCACCGGGAAAAAAGAGCACTGTCTGCTGTTAAGAAAACCTGACCAAAATTCAAAATTTTATATACTCAAACTTCTAATAATGATTTGCGGTACATTCAGGTGATAGATGAAGTCATATAGTTTGAACAAGGAAGACCAATTTAAATAAGTGTTTAAAGCTTAATGAGATAAATCTGAGATTTTGCCGTCATATAAACACAATCTTGGCAATCACAAGGAAGACAGCAGAACTGATCTGTTCATATTTAACAGTTCTTTACTGGGAACACATTGCTGCATGTATTTGAATGGACTACATAGTGGCCTGCTGGGTGCCAAATGGCAAGGCTACATTCTTTTTCTTTTTTTTTTTGGAGCAGCATTCTCTGCATTGGTACATATACCCATCAGACCACCCATTATGACCACCTGCCTAATACTGTGTTGGTCCCCCTTTTGCTATCTGACTTGTTGAGGCATGGACTCCACTAGACCTGTGAAGGTGTGCTGTGGTATGTGGCACCAAGTCAACACCTCAAACTCATTGTCTAAACAATTTTTGCTTTGTGGCACGGTGCCTTATCCTGCTGAAAGAGGACACAGCCTTCAGGGAATATCGTTTCCATGAAAGGATGAGCATGGTCTGCAGTAATGCTTAGGTAGGTGGTACATGTAAAAGTAACATCCATGTGGATGGTAGGACCCAAGTTTTCCCAGCAGAACACTGCCCAAAGCATCACACTGCCTCTGCCAGCTTGGCTTCCCCATAGTGCATCCTGGTGCCAGGTGTTCCCCAAGTAAGCAGCAGACATCCACCGAGCCATCCACATGATGTAAAAGAAAACATGACTCATCAGGCCACCAGGTTCCATTGCTCCATCATCCGGTTCTGATACTCCCGTGCCCATTTGTTGGCACTTTTGACAGGGTTCAGCACGGGCACCCTGGTCTGCAGCTATGCAGCCCCATACTAAGCGAACTCTGATACACTGTGTATTCTGACACTTTTCTATCATAAAAGGCAATTTCAGCTACAGCTTAGCCTGTTCAGGGTCGCAGGAGCCTATCCCACCTATCCCAGTTGTCATGGGGCGAGAGACAGGGTACACCCTGTACAGGCTGCCAATCTGTCGCAGGGCTAACACAGAGAGACAGACAACCATTCACACTCACACCTATGGGCAATTCAGAGTAACCAATTAACCTAACCCCAGTAACTGCATGTCTCTGGACTGTGGGAGGAAACCAGAGCACCCCGGGGAAAGCCACACAGATGCAAACTCCACACAGAAAGGCCCGGGCAAAGGTGGATTTGAAACCAGACTTTCTAGCTGTCCTTCTAGCTATGAGACAGCAGTGCTAACCACCACACCACCGTGCTGCCCCCACGACCCTCTAAAGGATAAGCAGAAGAGAATGGATGTAATGGATGGATAGCGTGTCTGTTGGATTGGACCACATAGGCCTGGCTTTGCTCCCCGTGGATCGATGAGCCTTGGCTCAAGAACCTTTATAGAACCTTTATAGATCAAGCTGAAATAGCAAAAATTAAGACATTGTCTTGAAGAAAATCTCAAGAAAATATTGTAAACTAATCAGGATCCTGTTATCCTTCTGTCATTTTGGCCTGTACTCAAGTTGATCAGAAATAAGTTTACAGACTGTGTAGAATCGAAGCATCAGGTTCGACTCTCACAAGCCGAACAATGTGAAACGGGTAATGCAAGACACATCAATCAGATTAAAAGTGAAGATAGAAGAGAGAGCAAGGGAATGAAATTGAGTAATCTGATAAATGCTTTAATCTAAAAATACTCTTAAGTTTGAGCTCAATGCATTTCACTCACTGGTTAAATATTATCCATCCATCCATTCTTTTCCGCTTATCCTGTTCAGGGTCGCGGGGGGGGGACTGGAGCCTTTCCCAGCTGCCACAGGGTGAGAGGCAGGGTACACCCTGGACAGGCTGCCAATCTGTCGCAGGGCTAACACAGAGAGACAGACAACCATTCACACTCACAGTCACACCTATGGGCAATTTGGAATCACGAATTAACCTACTGGGGATGTTTCTGGACTGTAGGAGGAAGTCGGAGTACCTTTCTCCACACAGAAATTTAACATGATATCAGAATTATTTTTTTCAAAATTATTTGAAAATTAAATTGTGATATCATGTTTTTGCAAACATAAAATCCTAAAAATTTTTCTTTTTTTATATAACTTTTGTACAATTATCATTACTGGTGATTTTATTCCTCCAAAACTTGTATTTTAAGTTTAATTAATTCTCTAATTAAACATTTGTTTAACTAACAGAATTTAATCTTTTTTCCAAGATCATAAAACATCACTATAATAAAATAAAATTAAAATATTTTGATGATGATAATAATGATGATAACAATTGGATAATGTGACAACCCTAAACAGCAGGTAGTTTAGCCTGGTGGCTTGCGTGAGCAGACTGGCCTGGGATGATGTCCCAGTCTGAATTTTTGTCTCTGTCTGCCCTTATCCATTGGCTTATTTCATATCTGGAGTGGAAGAAATGTTCAGCCTCAGCATTGGTATGCGGTCTCTGTCTTGATTACCTCCGCCAAGGAGGTTATGTTTTCGGTCGTGTTGGTTTGTTTGTTTGTTTGTTTGTCAGCAGGATTACTCCAAAAGTTATGAACGGATTTCGATGGAATTTTGTGGAGTGGTTGGAAATGACAAGTGGAAGAAGTGATTAAATTTTGGCGGTGATCCGGATCACGATCTGGATGCAGGAATTTTTTTAAGGATTCTTCAGGATAGGGGGATTTTAACAATCTAGCTTCTAACTCCGAAACACAAGGCTGCTCAGATGATCCTAGCATCTGGGAAAGATGCAAGATTATTTCACAGCATTTAGATACACGTATTACCGCGTCAGTGACCGTATGGCCTTGGCGGAGGTTTGCGCTCTCTGAGTGCTTCTAGTACTAAATATGCACTGGGTGTTTCTTTTCATTCACCTCTTTTTACTCTGCTTATACACAACTCTGCATTTAGTCACTAGTTATTATTAATCTCTGTCTCTCTCCCCTCTCACCCCCAACCGGTCACAGCAGATGGCTGCCCCTCCCTGAGCCTGGTTCTGCTGGAGGTCTCTTCCTGTTAAAAGGGAGATTTTCCTCCCCTCTGTCACCAAGTGCTTGCTCACAGGGGGTCGTTTTGACTGTTGGGTTTTCTCTGTAGTTATTGTAGGGTCTTTACCTTACAATATAAAGCACCTTGAGGCGAGTTGTGATTTGGCGCTATATAAATAAAATTGAATTGAAAATGTGAAGTACACACTAAAATCATATGGATCGTTGTCACTTGCCAGAAAGTGGGTACATTTTTCAGTCATTCAATTTAAAGGCAGCGGCAAACTAATTGTTTTTGTTATTTAGATCTTAAGAACTCAGAGATATTCAGAGACAGCAGGTGAAAAGGCACCTTCCTGTCGATCGTGGCGCCAGAGGGCAAGATCTTTGACAGGGCACTGACAGGAGGGGCACCGACAACACTAATCTGTCACAAGTGTTCTGTTCATAATGGCAGCGCAGTAGTGATGTGGTTAGCACTGTCAACTCACAGCATCCTTAGTTTATATGTTGTCTTCCACTGAGACTCTACTGAAGGATGAGTGAAAAGCTTCTATAACTGAAAGGGCAATCTCAGTTTTATGGTGGCTATGATGTTAAAAAAAAAAAAAAAAGTGAACAAAAATTTATATCACTCTGTGACTTTGACTACCAATGGATAATAAAACACCACAAAAATCAATTAACATCCTAAACACTGGCATTTATTTGGATACAGACACACACGCACTCATAAACGATTAACAGTGCTTCAGTTTGACATTTATTTGGCTATTCATACTCACCGCCTTGCTCTGTCGCTCTGTCTTGTCCAAGTGAGAAATGAGCAGTAACGCCCTGATCAATGGGACATTCATGCAGTGGTATTACATTCAGACCACTCCCCCTCGATGAACTAGCACAGCAGCCTGCGTGGCGCCATAAATTTGCGCCTGTTTAAACACTTTCACCTCGTTCTTCTGGGAAGCTGAACTCCTGTTCTTCACTTAAAGGAAACAAACATAAGAACTACGGTGGGATGTAATGAGGCAAATGTTTAAGTTGAGTTTATTTTTCATGCCCTGTGAGGGGATTCTAGGTTTTCACTCATTTCTGTGTCCTGCTATGACGGTGTGTGGTATTCAAGGCACATATGGAGACCATTAAGATCCCCGGATACTATAGACCACCAATTTTTGTTCAATAAGAACTTTGTGCATTATGTCTTTGTGTCTTAGCCACAAGATTTAATCTAGGGTACTTTCCCACATTTTGAGCACAGCTATCATCCAACTGCATGAGTTCATAAAATAGAAATAAACTTTGGATTATGGTATGCTATGTATGGTCACTGGTCAGTAATGGTCTGGCCTCTGGACAAAAATATTTTGGGAATCAACAGTTTGTGGCTTGTGTGCCTGTGACCAGCACTTAAAGGTTGCACTGCAGTTGTGGGAATGTGTGGGAGGGATAATGGGACAGCAAAAAAAAAGGGAGGAAAGAAATGTAATGAGATGAAATTAGTGAAACAGAAAGAGGTGACAAAGGTGATGAATGAGCGCGAGCAGAAGGGAAATGCAGAGAAGGAGAGGAGAAAGTCTGAGATGGTGAAGAGGAGTGCCGAATGATAAGCAGTTTTTCTGGTTCTTTTCAGGGACCAACATGTCGATGAATAAACAAAAATAAGAGAGAAAAAAAGCATCAAAAATCGAAAAAAAGCAGTGGACAAGAAAATATTATTACACTCTTTAACCTTGCTCCGTGACTTCAAACTACACTGACCTCAGCCAAATTCACTTTCATGCCTTGTGAAGCGGCAAAAAACACAAAAAAAATGCCACTACATGCTTCCACATTTGGCTTAATTTGAGCGATATATTTCTGTCTGAGATATGGGCAGGCTGAAACAGAAGTTGGGGTTTGAAGACAAATAGCTTCAATTTACAGTAGCAAATTAAAAGTCTTATCTTGAGCAGTCAGAGCGTATTTCCATTTCCCTTTACATTAAAGAATTCCCTGAGACGTCCTGGAAAAAGGGGTAGTGAAACTTCGTAAAGTGCATGAATATCTAATTGAGATTTGAATGAGAACGAAGTCCTTCGTAGATTTGTCATGCAATTGTACAGCTGGGTTAGAGGACGTTCATGGACACTGGACAAGCACACACACTCTTACTATGCTGAAAAGTACAGTTGATCTCCATACAGTCTCTCATTCACACACACACACACACACACACACACACACACCCTGACCCATCTTTACTTGAATAAATAATTGATGTCTCCAGTTAAAGTGTCAGACAAGGAGCCATAGCCAGCACTTATTTATCGTCTTTCACATCGTTAACGATGTCGCTCTCTTCCCTCCTCTGTCTCTCTGAGCAAACATTGGGATTTGCTTTCATAATAAACATGTGGCTGTTTAACTTGAATACACTGACACACTCTCCAAGGAACCCGCAGTGATAAATGCTTTGAAGTGATGTTCAGGGAAATTAACTTTATATATAGCAGAGAGAGAGAAGGTAACGATAAAAAATGGGTTTTTCCACTTCTTATTATTGCTTGTGTTATAAGGCATTAAAGGGAACATTATATATTTTGTTGACTTGTGTACTTACATAATTCCAAATCTTACATAATTCACATAATTCAACAACTCTGAGGAATCCATGATTAGTCAACATAAGGGTATGTCTCATTGGTGTCAAACCACCTTTACCTCCTCCAGGTCGTGTAACTCCACAGTAAACACAGTAAATATCGGATACCAGCATGTAAAGTAATGTTATAACTGAGGATGTTTTTTTCCAGTTTGGCTCAGATACCTTGGGTATGGGTATTTGTTGATCTAGAGTACCAATCTACAGTGTTAAATTAATAATCACTATCCCTTGCTGTTTTTTTTTTTAACATCAAGCTCAAATTAAAAAGCTTCCTGACTTTGTAAAATAAATGTTACCAATTCATAGATCTTAGAATATAAATTTACAGAGGTTTTGGTGTTTATTAGAAAATAATAATTGAATATAGGCCCAAAATATGTACAATGAAAAAAAATAAATAAAATAAATGGGATTGGTATTATTCATATAATTTATGTGCATTGAGCTTATCTGGATCAGAGTGAGTTTTTAGGCTGTAAGCTGTTGTCATTTAAAGCAGACTTTCCTTTTCCTCCTCATACATAGGTGTGCACCTGATGGGAGACAGTTAAACTGTAATATTTAATCACATTGACAACACATTGTTACTATAAATATAATAAAAGCGTCCTCTTAGCTTCTTAAATACGATCTCTGACCAACAATGATGACAGTGACAGTAAAAATACTAGTGAGAGAAAGCTCATGCTATGTTAGCTCTTCTGCTAGCTCCTGCTATGGTATGGTGAAGCCAATAGAACAACAATGAACTGAACTGAATGGATTAGAATGATAACTGGCTCAT
This sequence comes from Archocentrus centrarchus, assembly GCF_007364275.1. Lineage (NCBI taxonomy): Eukaryota > Metazoa > Chordata > Actinopteri > Cichliformes > Cichlidae > Archocentrus > Archocentrus centrarchus. The sequence goes on along the minus strand of NC_044346.1, from coordinate 34,981,609 downwards.
TGTCACCAATATCCAACAGAGCTTTTTTTGGGTCAATATCGGACTGATATACGCTCCAAATACTGGCTCAGCACACCCGTAGTTATAACATTATGACAACTTACAATTGTATTTATTATATAGTTGTTTTAGGATTTGTTTTAAAATTCTTGTATTTAAAAACAGATTCAAGCTGGTTTCACTTACAGCAAAATGACTATCATCGCTCTCATCATAATGAGTCTAGATAGAGTCTTAATGCTACCGCTTGTAGGATAGTGGTTGGTGAATTTAGCATCCATAATCTGGAGCTGGAAGCAGCACACTACAAATGCAGCTAATTGGATTGTTAACGGGAATGGTGATTAGTAATTGGCTCCCATGTGGGTAAGTGAGAGGAGTGGCAGATCTTAAGTCAAACTGAAGTTTTAATTCTCTCACTTTTAATGCAAGGCAAGGTTACAGCTCCCCTAATAACAAGGCAAATTAAAAACCTTTACTCAAAACTTAAAGATATGTAAATATACAAAAACATACATATTAAAAACTGTATAAAAGAGACTTTTTTTTCTCCATAGGATTAATAACAAAAAGAGAAGAATAGCCTACAAAACATTAACAATTGCTTAAAGGATTTTTTAAGGATTGAAGGATCAAGCCTTAGGGAAATTAATTTGAATTCAGGAAAAATTAATAACAGTAACTATTAATAACAACAGTGCTGTCATAAACAACTGAATTAACCTGAAAATTACGAGACACATTTTCCAAAAACATGAATCAAATCAAGTGAAGGACATGATGCTAATACGGCCACCTGAAGTCCCTATTTCAGTCAGAGAAACGTCAGAGTATCCCAAAGCTTGAAAGTGTATTTCTGCGCTACCCCTTAATTAAAGAATCCTTCAGTGTGTCTACACATGGAGTTATGCTTGTTGAGGAGTGGGAGAGTGTAGGGGACAGACTGGAATTGGGCCAACATGTTTGTTATTATGCAATAGCTATTCTTTTACAATATTCAAAATTTGGAGGGAAAGTTTAATTTCCATTAATAAATTGTAAACTAGTAATCTGGGGCAATTACCATCTGCACAGAACCCTGTACTGTATATGAGCGATACACTTAGGCACTGCAACATCACTGATTCCTTTGTGAACTCCTGTTTGAGGCCCTGATTTTGGCTGTTGCCAGATTGTTGTTGTTCATGACTTTTTTTTTTTTTTTTATCTGTTTAAGCCAGAAGCGATTTGGACGACAGGGTGGAAAGGAAAGTTATGATCCAACACTATCAAGATTTGTTGGCAAGGTGCATTCACAAGCTGGATGCGCACATGGCACAGATTCGGATATCTCCCGATTAACCCTAAATTATAAAAAAATAAAATACTAGAATTTTACTCACAACAACACAAACTTCTGTGACAGTAGAACTGGCGCCACAGTAAGACATGTTATTTGTCTGATAAGACAAGATAATTATGTTCTTTGATATTGTTTTGGTCTTACTAGAATGAAAGGATTTTTTGGACTGAAACAATAACTCAAGTATACTTCTCTATACTTTTTTGCATATTTTTATATTTGTGCTGAAAGCATTTACGTTTCTTTCACTGTGAGTCATAGAACTTTTTGTTTTTACATATAGTAAAAGGGAACTTTTTAGACTTATGAACCTTGCACACAATTTTGGTAATATTTTTGTTTTTTTATGCAAAAATGTGCTGCAATGTCCTACTGTGATTCCACCGAGGCACTTATATTGAGGATAACACTCCTGAATCTTTTCTTTCATTACCCGATCAATGTACCATGAACTAGTCATGACAACAAAATGCCAAAACATTACTCTTGCAAACAATAATAAGTTGTGCACTGTAGGGGTGGTTCCTTTCTACCAGCTATCTTACCTGCTGATACTGAGGAAAACAGTTTAAGATAATGTAATTTGTGATGTACACCTTCCCCAGCTATAAACATGGTAAACAAAGTTTTCTAAGGCCTACAAACACTGGACATGATCAGCTATATCCGATCTTGACACATAGATAGACATAGCATGCTTGCAGCTGCACTGGCTCCCATTTATTGTCTATAGAAACCTGAGAATCCTTTGTGGTGTAAAATATTGTATAAAGTGAACGAGAAGGAGGTCAGGCTTTAACCTGCTAAGATAACTCAATGTACAAATAAAATATGCAAGAAGGTAAGGACGAAGAGGTGAAGGAGAGCAGAAATAAAAGAAAAATAGAGGATGCATAAGGTAGTCTTCAGGATATAACATTCAAGCAATTTTGTATGTGTGAAAAGCACTACATATCAACCAGGTTTTGTTTGTATAATTAGCATTTCCAGTTCTAAAGTCTCAGCCAGTTTTACCCATGTTATCTCCTTCGACCAAAACAATGAAACAATGACGTGCCGCACTAATGTCCCAACTAATGAACCTACAACATCAATTTCAAGCTAGTCATGACACTTATGTGTAAGTTCAATAAGGAAGATCTGTAATCACTCATCTCCTTTCCCGGGTGTTCGGCTGCAAGTTCATTCTTCACGTCACTTCCATTTTCACATGCTGTCAAACTCAAAGCTGACATTACCGCCCTAGTCCAATCATCTTTCGGCCCATGTCCTTCAATCCAATCAGCCTCCACTCTGTGTACTTTAAATCTCACTGCGTACCTGTTATTCTCTCTTGCAAACTCATTTGCACAACCCACCTCCTCCCCATCTCCACCTTACCCAAGTCACTCAGTGCTCTATCTAAGCCTCCATCTTTATCTTCACCACCGCCAGCATCTAGAATCCAAGGATCCTGCCCTATTTACTATGACCGCTGGGCTTCTGCTCTGCCACGATGGGCTATCGGAGTCTAATCGCCAAATAGTTGAATTGAATTCTGTACATCAGTAAATCATGTTCAGTTCCTCCTGATGATCTCTCCTTAATGAAATGGTAGCTATCCATCATTATTCTTCCCCTAAATCGACATGTGTTTTGGTTAAGATACACTCCCAATGCCCAGCAGTGATATAGATATTTTATCCACTTTTTTCCATCAACTACCTTTTTTTTTTTTAAATTCTACATCTCCCTTCAGCAAGTTAATACCTCATGATTAACGAAAACCTATCCTGACTGAAATTTCTTATGTATACCTCCGAGGGGGGACTTGTTAAAACATCCAAGATCAGCACTTCAATTTATTCTCAAAGCTGTGATGAATAAGATCGTCAGACCTCCCTCTCTGCAAACTCTTGGCTTCTCATCTCCCAGCAGATTAGATGTTAACTCCTCTAAATATGTGTGTGAAAAATCTGTGACATTTCCTCTGTGGAGCTATTCATGAGAATGCTTGTCGAAATTTCCCAGTAACCCTCCCCCCGTGTCCTAAAACAACACTCAGTTACCTCCTAAGAGCTGAGCTTTGACCCTAACAGGAAGCTCAACCAGAAACAAATGTGCTCAGTAAAAATAAAGTATGTATGTGAGCATTAAAGATTGTGTATATATAGGGAAGGTGGCTGGATGGGGAGAAGTGCATCAGAGAAATAAGAGATCTGCATTTTTTTGAGCTTATTGAATAAGTTGTTGATTATGGCTGGAGCCAGTGGCTGGAGTGAGTGTGTGTTTTCAGCCCATGATAGTTAATGTAATTGAGTGCAGCTGTTGAGTTTTTCTGCACAGAGCTTTGTGTTTGGGTAAGGTCCAGTGTTACAGCAAGCCAAGACATGCTTACATAGGGAAACAGAGTAAGAACAGGGCATCTGTGTTTTATGTGCATGCATGCTCATGGAAGTTAAGAACAACACACTTGGAGTCACATACACAACCCAAACACACATATGCTTATGCGCTGAGGCTCCCCTGGCTGGTAGGGGTTATACATGAATGAAGACATTCTTGCCAGTTAGAACAGCAGTGAACAACTGGGTAGCAGCTGTGCTGGCAGAGTACTCTGAGAGAAAGGTGTGGGGAATGGTAGAACAATAACATAAAATCCAAGTAACAATCTTTTCACCACAACAGCACCCTGACAGCAATTTTCAACTGATTATATCAATTTGCTGGAAAAAAAAAATACAATCAGTGTTCTTCAAGCTCAAACAGCACAGAAAGTACATTCTCTTTGTTTTAAGGTCAACCTTAATGTAATGCATAACTAATTTAGAGGCACACACGCTCTTATTGACTTTTGCTGCAGTACTGACCTACAAAACAAGAGTGGATCCACTCCCATGTATTAGGTCAGCAATTTGTGAAACCACAGACACATTTCCAATATCCTTCGCTCCAATCAGCCATCTTGATTGTCCTAGTTATTTCATTTGATTTAGTGAGAGAGAACAGAGCTGAGACAAAAGATGAGAGAAGCAATGTGAAGCAGAACTCCTTCATTACAGGGTAATCTTGGCTCCTGTTAGCTTTCTAATCAGCGCCTATTTTAATAGGGCCCAGCTGAGCAGGAAGAGAGGGTCAGAGGTTTCGGGGGATCGAGGGGTCTCACATGTGTTAGATTAGATGTGTGTGTGTGCCTGTGTGTGTATGAGTGCCATTTCAAACGCGTATGAATGTGGTATAGCTGATTCAGGTAGAGAATGATAATAGCCAATCGTTCGGGAACATGATACAGACAGGAGATAAAGCCTCAAACACACAGATGGAGAGGAGCATAGCAATTAAGCTGATTCAGGAGAATGGAAGCGAGAGAATGAAAAGACAACGGGGCTAGAAAGAGCAGCAGAAAGGTTGTTAAGTCTCTGCAGTGTAGCTGAGAAGTTCATAAAGAGAGCTGGAACGGGGTGAAGGGAGTGAGGTGGCAGACGCAAGATTGTGGATGAGGATAGAAACAGTAAATTGAAGGAAGTGGTTATAGTTGGGGAAGATGGAGGATTAGTGACGATTAGTGTTGAGAGTGAGTGCAGTGGCGGATGTGAACGCATGCAAAAAGATACCGGAGTCAGAAAACTCCCTTCTGGTTCCCATGAACTCAAAGTCCCATGAGACCTCAGCATGAAGGTGAACTGTAGGGTATGCTACTTCCTGCAGATCTTTAAATAGACATAGATGGAAAAATCTCACACATGAACAGTAAATAAATAAATAAGTTAAGAAAGCTTTAACTTTTGCAAAATAAATCAGTCCTAGCACAGTGGTCAACAGAATCTTCCCAACCCTGTCAAGCATCACAAGCAGCTGTATTTAGCTGCTTGACTTCACATGGGGAAATGGAGATTCTCCCTTTTATCATACCGCTAATAGAGCTAATTTGTTCCACTGAGGGAAGTGTTCCTTATCCACAAACACAGCACTGCAGGAGTGGTTCGATTAATGCAATGAACCACTCAGCAAAAAGAATACTAGAGAGGTTGCTGAACTCGTATAGAGAGCGGTTCGGATAGTGTTGGTGCTAATTAGGGTACCTTCACTGGGAACACTTCTTAAAATATTTCAGATTAATCGTCTACATGACACATACTGTAAATCTACAGTCTTTATAGCTAAATATATTCATGCCACATGAAACATTGAACCTAATTTGTTCAAAAAATACACTCGGGCAGGCAGAAACTTTGAGACTAAGCTCTCTGAATTAACATTTGGTAATCTAAAATGCTTCCACAACACTCTGCTTAATTCTTTCCCCTCCTCTCTGTATCACAGTTACTTCTCGAGGGCAAGAAATGATTCAATAATACAAGAAAAATGAGTGGAGTTTTTCTTCCCACTTCTGGGTAGGAAGTGATTGTCTTCTGCAGTTATTATTCTCTCTTTTCTTTTCCCTAGTTATGCTTTGAGAAAATGGCCAGTTTCTAAAAACAGCAGCCATGCATCTTTTTGGCAGATGTAAAAACTCAGAACCATGTGTTTATTTCACCCCAGGACATATAGTGGAGAAGTGGAGTTGATGATGATTTGATGCTTTTATGAGTGTGTGAGAATGGTTGAGGGGGTGGCTGAGAGAGCAAGAGTGTGTTATAGTAAAAGGGTCATGAGACTTCCTTGAATGGAATGCATCACATGGACACACGCACACTGTATCGCTGGGTATGTTGTAGCTATCATCATCGTTTTCCAATAACGCTGAATTCCTCAGGGCAGCTGAAACCAGCTGGATGATGTGAAGGAGTTTATTTCAAAAGATCTTCAGGAAAAAAAAAAACAAAAAACAAACAAACAAAAGAAATCTTCATCAGATGTCAACAAGAAAGAACGGGGAAAAGATGCTGTTGTGACATGAAAAAACAAAAAACAAAAAACATGCATTAAGATTTAAGTTTCGCCGAGTCAAGGCTGCAAAAAGTTTACTTAATAAAAAAGACAAAACATGGAAGCAATGATGCCGTCTTCTCCTTGACCACCCCACAAATCAATTTGCAATTTCATCTTTCCGTTATCCACATAAGAATTTTCTGAGTTTCTGAGTAGATTAATCCTTGTGTCTACATTGTTAAGTTTGCTGATGTTTATTAATCAATGGTAATAATGCTGGCCTGTCATTGGATTGTCATTGTTAAAAAAAAAAAAAAAAGATGATTTCATTCATTTGATTCAGATTCATCTTTTGTTCAAATCCGAGGTAAACACACAATGGCCGTGCTGGAAAAAAAAACATATTTTGAGAAGGCTGCATAAGGCTCATGTTATTCAGCCCTGATAAATGCCATTCAACCGCTGTGTTGTGCAAATCCTTGTTTACACAAAAATCTACAGGGAGGGTGAAGAGCGCAAAGTTAGCATGAGGCTTAGAGTTGCAATAGCCACATTAATGAGATACACCTCAGCTTAAAAAGAATTAGCTTTTTAAGGAATTAGCTTTTTGAGATGTGTCTTGCACAATGCTGTGTTGAAAAAGGTCAGTTTGTTTAATAAAGACCATGGACAGTCTTTTGTTTGACCACCCCACAAGCCAAGTTGCAGCTTTATCTCTCTCTGTTACCAGGGTTTTGAAAAGCAAGCATCCAGATAAGAATCGGCTGAATTCTCACAACAAAGAACACTCAATCTAGTCTATGCTTAGGTAGTAAATCAAGGCTACAGCTCATGTCCAAAACTCAATGAATCTCCAACAATAATAGTAAACTGTGCAATAAAACTCAATAGCCTCCATTGATGGTTATAAGTTCATACACCTCTGAATAATTTCCTCTCATTTAACCCAGAATAAATCAAAATAAATCCTCCTCCTCCTATTCTGGTGAATAAAATGCTCCAGTGCACCTCAATGTCCTCGCAGCACCACCCCATACGGCAACCAGACATTGTGCCTTTAGGGCCTCCAAAAGACAAAAGATGCCTGAATTAATTTGCATGCCATTCCGTTGTATCCATACACTCTTTCTGAGGATATCTTTCCTTCCTACAGAGAGGCCGCTAGAGCTATCCAGCAGCCATTGTGTCCCGGTTTTATCACCTTCACTGCAGTGAAAGTTTACAAAGTGAAAGATGAGATATCAAGTGGCTCATCTGGTGATAAGTGCCTCACCTCCAACTTTTAAACCTCTGCTATCATCAAGTCTGCTGTTTGCAGTGCTTAAAGTGAATGAGTAGATCAGCAGTTAATCCTATGGGCTTGTGCTGCTAAGTAGCTCATCGCTGTCTGGGTGCTAAAGAGGCCTTGAATGCTGATGTTGTCAGATGCGGACAAGAGGGGGAGTAGATAAGCTATTGTTTTCCCAGGGAAAGCACAGAGGGCTTGATGTTGCAACGCAACACTGATGCAAGCCTCCGAAAGCGTGGCTGCCTTTGGAGTTCTTCTGGAATGGGAATTTCACCATCCGTATACACACATATGCACATATTGTATCTCTACAAGCACAGATCAAATAGGGCATGCTGTAAGGCTGTAAGGCTCAAAGAGTACACATGGAGCTAATCCACACACATGCACACACTTCAGTTGCTTGTCTCAGTTGGACATGGTAACTAAGAACACTGTGCTAGAAGCATGTGCCATTATCACAGATCAACGAGCAGCATTCAAATTATGCTCTGTCTTCTACAGATGTTTGGATTTCATTCAAAATATAATCATTTCAAAATGGGCTTTTCTTTCTCTTTTACCAGATACCCCTATTCACCCATGCCTGGTTGAAATAAACGTGAATTCTTCTTTGAAATAAGTTAAATTCTCAAGGCTTTTCTAGCAGAAACATATAAAAATGAGGCAGGTGCACCAGATTTTCCAAAGGCCCTAGGTGCAGCCAGAAGACCAGTTCAGGTGACTTGTGAGGTCTGGATGGCTTTTGGTGTTTAAGCAGATCTAATATGTATTGTGGAGCAAGGACGCTGACTGCTGTATAAACGAGCAAGAGAAACTTAAAATCAATGCTGGTACGTACTGGAGTCAGATGTGAGGGCAGATGGGATGCACTTTCCTCTTTTAGTCCCTTCTATCTGCAGATTTCCCATAGCTTTCTAAAGAAGACCAGAAAGGAAAGCAGTAGTCTTTTCTAAGGTACAGGTTTTATCGTGTCTTGACACCTTGCTTTTGTAATGATATAGATTCATCTGTTGGGGCAAGAGAAACAAACATTATCAGCACCTAGTCAAAAGAATATGAAGACTGTGTCAGTGTGAATGGTGATAAACGTAACTTTCGCCAGTCATCGGGTGCTTTTCTTCTTCAAAAGCTGAAATAGGATTTGCAGTTTCACATCTTTACTGATTAGTGCACATGTACCATTCTGAGCATGACATTAGCCTCTGCTGCTACAGTTTTTCTAAGTGACCTGGGTTGTTCTTTATGTAGACTAAAAATTTGTAACTCTTTATACTGACATCCAATAAATTATTTCAGTCATTGTTACCAAACGGGGAACTTTTATACGACTTATTTGGAAAATGATCTTCCCACGAAAAAGCTGCTTGGTTTTGTTGTCATCATGAGCAGGCGTATGAAAGAGATCCTAGGATATTCATAGCATTCTCAACATCAACTCAACAAAAGATTAAGGTTACCTATGGCTTTTAAATGCAATGCCAGCAGGTTTGTTGCAAATGTTCTGAAGTCCAAATTCAGAATAAGACCAGTCTCACTGCAGCATTGTGGCACAGATGCAAAAGGACACCTTGTGCATATTTGTGAGAGGCCAGTGGCTTTGACAAACAACAGAATTTGACAGCCTGAGAATGAGAACAAGCTGGTAGATCACTGTACCCAGCCAAAATAGTGTGTCTTTTGAAGAAAGCAAATTATGCTGAGACATCCATACTAGATTCTTTTCCCCTATCACTGTCACTTGCTATGCAAGGCACAATAAAGCTGAACAGCAATTACTGAACATGGAAAAACTACAGCTTCAGTAAAAATTTACCAATGAAGAGCATATTTCTATCTATCTGTATATGCATGTATGTATATCATAGAAACTTGGTTTCATCCATATCCTTAAGTTTTAGTCTAAATTTATGTATGAACTATTAAAATAAAAAAAAAAATGCTGTCCATGTTTAAAGGACAATGATATGAAGTATTCTACATTACATACACATGAGGCATGTTTTTCTACTACGTGTGTATATTCAGTTACTTTGGACGTCTTTATTTGAACATAAATTGGGGGGGGGGGGGGGGGGGGGGGGGGGGGTCTGCAGCAGGAAGGAAATTAAGCCTGTGTTGCTTAATTTGAATGCAGTTAGAGTTATAGATATTTGGACAGTGACAGTTGTTTGTAGTTTTGTCTCTGTACACCTCTACTGTATTTTATATCAGTCAAGATTTGGTTGTAGTGCTGTAAAGGGTCATTCAAGAAGTTTTGCAAGATTTGGTTGAATCTGAGCAGAGAATATAGCCCTGTTTACCTCAGAATTCATCCTGCTACTTCTGTCAACAGTCACATCATCAATAAGTACAAGTGACCTGGTTTCACTGGTTTCACATGCCCATGCCATAACACTGCCTCCATCATGTTAGACAGATGATGTGGTATGCTTCAGAAAGTGTGTCATTGTCCAAAAACTGGAACTTATTCCTTAAGCATTAACTTTCTTAAAAAGCTTCGATACAATGTGTTTACCCTTTATATTTGAGTTGAAAGAAAGCGTTCCCGATTAGGGATTCACTTAAGTCTTAATGTAAAAGCTTTTAATATGTCCTGAATAACTTCTGCATTCTTGTTAAATGAGAGTCACAAATTAGGTGTTTACCTTCCCAATATGAAAATGTGATTGATGTTTAACAGGGTATTTAACCCCCCCCCTACTTTCTGGTTGACTGGCTCTCAGGGAGACTGTTGAAGTGAGTGGTGATTCAGCTGAAGAGTTCTGCCAACGTGCTTTTGGCTAGGGGTGACACTCTATGCATGCATGAATATATTACTTCTGCTGCTGTTATTATCTCTGGCAAGGCTTCGCCATTTGGGACCTGCACCCTGTTGCCTTCCTGGCTTCTGTGCTCTTATTGTCATTACCAGACAATAAATTGGGTCTGAATGTGAGCTGTGAGGGCTTCTGCTCGGATAAGACGCTTCTTTATCTACAGAAAATCATAGATGTTTTTCAGTGGGATTGGGTGAGGGAGGCTTATATGATGAAACATTTACAAAACTGAAACTCACTAGCTAAGGCTCCCTGCAATTCTAAAACTATCATTTTTATAAATATAGCTCTGAAACACAGCAATAAGGCACAAAAATCATTTATCAGGTCTTCCACATACCACATAGAGCGTTGATGGATTTATTATACTGTGAAACCTCAGCTAAACAGACTTGCAGCCTTTTATATATCCTGGTGATCATCAGCATTTGGTCCTCTGGATTTAGGACAGTGCCCAGGCAGTCTTTAAATGCACCATAACTGGAAATGCACAAAGCCCTGCACACAGACTCTCCTATCACACTTCTGAGGGTGTGACTGTCTGTCTGGGTGTCAATCCTCTCTGTCATCATTACCTCTTACTTACTTACAAAAAAGCATGTATGTGTGTGTGCGTGCGGGCACGCCTGTATTGCTTTCATGCACAAATAATGTTGTTTATGAGCATTCACGTGCACGCATCAGTCAGTGTTTTTGTGTATGTTGCATCTCTCTTGCAGACAGATGGAAACCTTAGGCACATCGCCGGGGGTCTTGCTTTTGAAGCACCCTTACCTCCCACCCAAACCCCCCCTTGTCCTCTCCCCACTACCCCCCCCCCCCCCCCCCCCCCCCCCCCCCCCCCCCCCCACCTCCCATCGCCCCTCCTCCTCACATCTCTGTGCTCACCAAGCAGAAAAGAAAGCTTCAATCTTACACAGGCAGGCCCCAGAACCTGACTGCAGGCAGTGGAATCCTGTGCAGTTACTATGAAGATACAAATCTAGCTCTGCATTTGACACAACAACACAAACTGAGAGGGAAAGGAAATGCAGATGTAATATTCGTATAAAAATTACAAGCCTGGCAGCAATGTAACATGGCATGGCACTTAGGAATTTGTTAGCATTTTGCATATATGAGCTCTGAGATATTTTGTCTTAGGCATTGTTTTGATTGTGAGTTCATTCCTACTATTAGAATCTAATACTCACTGAGTCTTTGTGGCAGCACTGTAGGATTCAGCAAAAACTACTGTAAGCATAAAGTTTTCAGGGGAAATGAGGCAACATTTTTTCATCATATAACTGAAGTTCAAACATAAGAATATAAGGTGGGAGCCTTTTATAAGGTGAGAAACCACAAAATCGGCTTCTTTCTTTCTCCATGAATATAAAAGGACTTACATTCTAAGAATCCCACATTGCAACAATGGCAAAATAAACCTTATAATGCCACCATTGAGTTATTAGTGCTTCAACAAACATGAATTAATGCTTACTCACTACATACTGACACTTGCTCAAGACCCCTCCGTTATCACCAGGTAAACCTTCCCATCATTAAGGTGGTAGGTGACACAGTCACATGAATTCCAAACAAAAGATTGCTTAGATTCAGAGACCAAAAATAGGATCAGAAAAATGACCCACTGTTTAGATTCAAGTACTCTTTCACAATGTTAAACTTATTACAAAGCAAAGTTCTCCCATCTGCATCTTTATCTTCTTGCAACAGTGACAACAGCAGAACCAGTGCTGCTGCTGTGGAACTTTATTGAACTCTGTAGGATTATATTGCATTGTATAAAAAAAACATCTAGTCTTTTAATATATGATAAGTTGGAGGTGAGAATGGCTTGGATGAAGCCAAACTAGTATTTTTCACTTTCTTTTAAATTCAATGTATACTTCAATGAAGAAAGTGTTTACTTTTTTTTTGCCTCCTACCAGAGTATGTATCAATATACAGCAAGACCTGTGAATTGATCTTCACCTATTACATTGTACAGTGGCTGTCCTCCGTGCTGCCTTTTGGTCAGCCTGCTGTCAAATCTGTCCAAAGCTGTCAGATAACACAGCTGAGAGCTTTTCAGCTAAAGGAACTGCACAGGTCGAATCAATGTTAATTATTCTCGAAGTTTCAGGAAAAATACTCCAAAGGAGAAATGGGCCACTCAGATCAAGACAGCAAGAACACTCTGTAATATGAGGGAAATTTTAAATAAAATCTTAAATGCTTGAACCTCTAAACAGGAAATTATAATATGTTCTGAGAAAAAAAAAAAAAAAAAGTATCACGAGTAAAGCAGGGCAGCACGGTGGTGTAGTGGTTAGTACTGTTGCCTCGCAGCAAGAATCTGGCCAGGGTCTTTCTGTTTGCATGTTCTCTCCATGTTTGCGTGGGTTCACTCCGGGCACTCTGGCTTTCTCCCACACTCCAAAGACATGCAGTAAGTGGGGTTAGGTTAACTGGCGATTCGAAATTGCCCATAGGTAGGAAAGTCAGTGTGAATGATTACAAGTGTCTCTGTGTTGGCCCTGCAGCAAGCTCCTAAACTGTCCAGGGTGAACCCTCTTGCCCTATGGTAGCTGGGATAGGCTCCACCAGGCTCTTTTTTAAGGTCAAAAGGGACAATTAAGGAATCTAGCAAAGTACATTCAACTACCTATGAGGGAAAAGGGTTGAAATCTCATATAAAAGAGCACATTTTAGTCACTCAGACACAGGTATTTTGTTTTTTAATATGTCTTGTTTACAGCACCACTACAAACCTTTCTGCACGGTAGTTCCTCGTCAGGGATTACATTAGTTTTAGTAAGGTGTTGGGGCCACCATAAACTGGCAAAACAGTTCCATTGCTGTTTGTTAGAAATACTCCAAGTGTCTTGCACTCTGCTGGAGGGATGAACACTGTCCTCCCTGCTTTACTCACTGGATAATGGTGGATTTGAGTGCTATCTAAAAGCACTGTATTCCACTACACAGGGAATTCAGAGCTGTGACTGCATATAAAGGCAATGAAAATGCAAACCTTAAGAGCCCTATTTTCCCTTGTTGATACATCTGTGTCACACTGAAGTTCACACTTCCTGAGACTTTATTATCCTAATTTATGAAAGAAGAAATACAAGAAGAAAAACAGTGGTGTGAAGAAAACTAACGGCGGCAACTGACCTTGCAGCTAACTTCAGACATAAATGCAGCATGAACTTAAGCACCCCACACATGTATGGTCACAACATGCAAAGCTAGTCAGTGACAGTATCTGTTACATATTGTATGTAAGTATATGTTGGCATTTAAGTTAAATGTGAAGGAAACTTGAGGAGAGAACAAAAATAAAGGATATATTAATAAATATCAGGAGTTGGTTCATCAAGTTCCTAATTCTCCAGCTGGGTATCGTTAAAAACTGGAAAAAAAACAAGTCTGCAGTGAGATGATGGGGTAAAAATTCAACTGTCATATCTTAGATCTTAACATAAATATACACAAAAAAAAAATACATTGTGATTCATATGCAATTTCATCCTAACAATGTGTGAAGTGGAACTTTGAATGTTATTAAAGGATCAGCACATTACCAATTATACTACTTTGCATAGATGTTTTGTAAATCAATCCTATAAACAACAAAAATGTTATTTTTGATGATGTGGCTCATCAACTGATGAGCAGAAGCTGTTTTGTATGCCCCCTAATCAGTCGTCTGCTAAAAACCGATCACGAACGCCGTCTCCCGTTGATGACGTATTACCACGTTTATGGTCAAACAGAACAATGTGGACAGTGTGAGGATCAGCGATGTATCGGAGTTTCTCACGAAAATTCTCTGAGTCAAAGTAAAAGTGACTCGTGTGAATCGGTTGATTTAACGGATGATGAACTGGAAAATCGTAACGTTATGCCTGGGGCTTCATCTGCTGCCTCCACCACTGCTCTTCTCTCCTCTCTCTTCTTCCTCCTCACCTCAAGCCTAATCTCCTAAACTAAATTCAAGACTCTAACACACAAAAACATGCATAAACATGTTGATTTATTCCCAGTATTGTCGCAGTTACTAATTTTCAGCAGGTCAGTAGTGCAACCCTCCCATGTAAGGACAGCTGACAAGAGCCGGCGTTGTGCCAAAAAGTGATTCTTGATGTTTCTGTGTAACATCTTTGCTTATATTTGTAAATAGACTGTAGTCAACAGGATTTATTAAGGGCATATATAAAATAAAGAAATTAACCTTTTTGCAAGTAGCTTTCAGAATCTGCATTATTGTACGTACATTAATTAATCCAGTCCTTTTGGCCACTAAATGTAGCTTTATAGAACTGTAATGTTTTTGTTTCTGCCCTCTTGGACAGATCATACATGTATGTATGTTTGCATGCCAATGACACTTTTTATCTGTATAAATAAAGTCATTTGCCAAAAACTGATTGCAGCTACCTTATGACAGGAATGTTCTGCCTCAAAATGTAATTCATGAGTGATATGTTTACATGTTTCACAGATTATATGTCAACAAGTCATTTACAACACTTTAAATATTTTTTGGCAACTACCGGAAATCACTTTTCGGGCACAACACCGGCTAAACAACAACAGCTGATTATAAGCCAACAGATACCAGCTAATGTTAGGCTCGAGCGTCCTACAAATCACACTTTCCCTCTGATAAGCAGTTTGATTACATTCTCACATCGTATGAGTGTTTATTCGCCAAGTGTGTCCGAGTCTGACAACGTTAGACCCACTTCGAAGAAAGTTTCAGCAACACCGTCTAACAGCGGCCCTCTTGTAAGAAATTCTGTTCCCCCGTGAAAATGTGTTCCCCCTGTGTCAGGAGCGCGAGCGAGGTCTTTTAAACTGTTTATTCCTCTCATCAAGGACAACTTCTCCTGTGAATATGGAAACATTTGCACTTTATTTGCCGAAGTTACACGGGGGGAACCACTTCAGTTAATGTTATTGAGTCAAAAAACATCAAAAAGGGCCTTCGTTGTTAAATACAGAATAAAGTTTGTCATTGTTGAGATGCTAATTTACGAATATTGATCCACAGATTAAATGTACCATTGGACATTGCAATAATGACAAATAGGCCGATTTCTGTAAAGTCAAAAATCACGTGATGTTATTCCTTCAATCAATTATGCAAATTTGCAAGACATAAATAAAATTGGTCCTGATATGGAACTGGAGAGTGAGGTACAGTGAGTATATTATTTTAAAATTTCAAAGCTGTTATAGTAATTTGCTAACATTTTGTCTTAAATTCATTTGCAGTCTATTAATGCATTTCTGGCTGTCATCGTGAAGGATTACAACATCCAGAATACAGGACAGGCTGCCTTTATAGATTCATTTGCAGTGACAGCAATGTGGCAGGGAAAAAGTCCCAGATTAAAGGTACATCTTATTCATTCTACTATGTGTTTCTGTGTAACTTTTCAATGTGGTAATAACAGTTTCGACTCTAAGATGTGTCGATGGCTGTGATATTTATTTAATATATTTCACCTGATAGTAGTACCTATACCAAATTCTAACCACAGTACATTGTTTGTATGACTAAACATACATTTTTTGTTGTTGTTTTTGTTTTTTTTTTACAACACAGATGAACCCAAATGATTATGACATAATTCTGGGAATTAATAATCGGCACCACCACTGGACGTTAGTGGTAAGAACTCCTTTTTAGATTTTAAAATCTTGTATCATAGTTATATCATAGGCTAAAACCACATGAAGACTTTTGATTGCACACTTTTTTAGGTGATCTACCCACAGGAACAAAGGTCTTTGTTTTTGGATCCACTGGGGGAGTCAAAACAAGACATCCAGAAATGTTTGCAAATCACAAGGTATGGGTAGATATTTTGTTCCTTTAACTCAAGCATTAAATTCAGTCAATGTTATTCTTTTTAATATACCTATGTTAAAAGGGCATTTATGAGGAAGAAGGGATGCCGCGTGTCAAGGTGGACGTGTGATACTGTTAAAAATCCCAAACAACAGGACAGCACATCATGTGGAGTATTTGTATTGAAGGTGCATATTTTCACACAATATATGAATTTATGATTAAAATATATGTTTTGAAACATATGAACTTTGTTACTTTCTTCAATTTAAAGTCATTAAATACACCTTGACATGTCAGTTTGCAGAAAGACTCCTTGCAAAAGATGCTGTGGATTTCCCAGTTTCCAGAGAGGCAGTCAACAGTCTCAGGTTTGACATTGCTGTGAGACTTCTCCTTAACAGTGGTGAGAAATCTAAAATTGTTCTATAAAAATGTTCTTATTTAAAAGTTTGTGCTGCTATTATGATTATAATTGTTTGTAGCTGTCGCTACAAGGACAGGAAGACTTATCCAAAACTGACTACATTGATAACAGAGACAACAATAACATACCTTTCAGAATTGTATTTCTTTATCCACAAATAAATAATACAACAATTTTATTTTTTGTTATTAAAGTTCATAATGCTACTTTTGTAGCATTATGTTCCAAACGGGTACATTCTCATAGACACCTCCAGAATAAATTATGTTGGTGCTTACCACATCCTGTTTAATAGTTACAAGATAGTGGCCAGATTTACATCTCTAAACAAGTCACTGAACTCCACAGACAAATTTGGAATCAAAAGGATTTGAAAGTGATTATGCAAAAGATGAAAAAAACTATATATAGTTGTGTTTTTAAACTGTAAATTTATTCTTATCAGATGACTTAGAAGACTTGTGCCACTTCTGCGGCGAGATGGAAAACGAGGACTTGAACTGGGTAACAAAATTTTAAAATTATTCAAACGTGTAGTGTTGGAAAGATAAATGGAGAACACATACTGTAATTTTATCTTGTGTAATGCAAGCTTGGATAAGGATCTGCCCCAATGCAGACCTATATTATAGTGGGAATAGAAATTGAAGGGGCATTGTAATTGTAAAGAGAGCATTTGTTGAAAATGTCTTATCCCTTGTAGATACAGTGTGAGATGTGCCTGAAGTGGTTCCATCAGACATGTGTGGGAAGCCCAACAACAGTAGACAGATTTATTTGCTTTGCATGTTCGCTTTAAATTTGTGTATTTTCAATGGTGTGCTTGTTTGTTTTTTTGTTTCTCTAAATCTTCTTTGTTTCTCAAAATCTTAATAAATGTAATTTTGAAAAATACGCTTGATATTTTTCTTTCCTAAACTTTCATACGAGGTGACTAAGGGAAGGAAAGAGCCAAAGTCTCCACATTTACTCAATTTAACATCCACAATGCTGGTGAATGTTATGCAGGGGGAACAGAATATTTCAGATGGCTGAAATATTTGGTTCCCCCCGTGTAACTTTGGCAAATAAAGTGCAAATGTTTCCATATTCACAGGAGAAGTTGTCCTTGATGAGATGAATAAACGGTTTAAAAGACCTGCTGGTAAACTAAGTTGTTCCCATGTTATGCAGGGGGAACCGAATATTTCAGACGGCTGAAATATTTGGTTCCCCCGTGCAACTTTGGCAAATAAAGTGCAGATATTTTCAAATTCTCAAGGATAGTTGTGTGTGATGGTAACACCGAACAACCCAAATCTCAAGATGATTGGTTAATCACTGTTCCGTAGGGTAAAAATGACATGGTGTGCACCTCAGGACAAAATATTGTTCCCCTTTGATGTTTCTAAAAGCATTGTTTTTTTATCAATTGAAAAAAGGGAGGAACTATCTTCTCATACTTCACAGACTGATAGAAGAATAATTTAAGGTACGTAATACATATGCTAGAGATGATTATTTTAGACAAGACACAACAACAGACATTAACTACCAAAAGTTAGCAACTCTCTCATTAATCCAGAAATGTCATATTTTACATTAGAGAGCGATTTACCAGAAAGCCTACACTCTCAACTTTTCAGGAAGTGTAATTTTTGGAGTCCTGGCATCAGCTAGCTTCCATATATCAACAATAAATGAATGATAAATACACGCGATGTGTTGGAAAACACTGTTTGGTGGCTGAATGATACATGACAGAAGTTGGAAAACACTTTGATTCTCTCGGCATCGGCGATTAAAAAACAACGCGAAACTGTAAGAAAAAGACCCACAGAAGACCAGATTTATTTGTTATTTATTTTAGCGTTTTTTTGTTTTTGAAACTATTTTTATCAGGCGCTGTAGATTAACGGGAAAGTCACAACTTTGACATGATTTTGTGGAGTCGTTTTACCGAGAAATCAATCAGAAAAGGCTGTTAGACTGTCGGATCCGCCTCTGTGGCTGCAGTGCGCGCTCCCGACACAGGGGGAACACATTTTCACGGGGGAACAGAATTTCTTACAAGACCGGCAACAGCGATTGAGGGGACTCAGGAGAAAAAAAACGTAAAATATGGCCAATTAATTAATTAACACATCCGTTTTTACTCTTTATTCATTGCTAAGTGTTGATATAATTAAGATATGTGAAAATATAGTACAAATATGTTTTTATACACAAACTATTAGAAACGCACCTGGCTGCGGCCGTTATGGGGTACAGCACTTAAAACCCACGTACCTTTTTCTGTCTCGGTGACAGCACTTCTTATTTTTAGGCGTGGAGCTGACTTGCTGGGCCTGGGACCGCGGTCAAGTGAGCCCTCATTCTCGAAGACGCGGTGGCCTGGGGGGGTTAATGTCCCATGTACTGGCTTTTTTAGCATAAGTTCCGGGTTTGGAGGAGCTTTTTCTTTCGCAGCCTCCGGATTCGTCGCTGTAAATGTCTTCTGTACTGCAGGTTTGATAATGCGGATGTGTTCAAATGTGCAGTCCCAAACCTTGAAGTCCCGGCTTAAACACAAAATCAGGCACGTTTCACTTGGTCGCACCAAGATTGATGCCGCTCCGGTGACCTCGATGGATTTGGGAACTCCAATGCTTTAATAATGTCCTTTAACTTGGATTAATCAGAGTTACCAGCGGCACAACGGTTCCACAAAATACAGGAAACATGGGACATGATGGCGGCTTTTGTGTAGGATACACGGTAATATGTCATCTGCATGCAGCGCCATTTTTATGTTTTTGTAGTAGATGATTCTGCTCACAAAAGCAAAATCGCTTGTAAAAAAAAACATAAAATGAGACAAGGATGGATCCATGTGTTCTTATCCTTTAAAGCCACAAGCTTTTTATACATCAGGATTTAATCAATTTGCATTGTATTTTTCATATGTGTTGACCTTTTCTCAAGTGTGTGTGTGTGTTTTTAAAAATATATATTTATTTTTCATCCTCACTATCAAAACTGCCCATATAAAATAGATGGATTGAAACATGCTTCATGGAAGCCATAAGATATATTTCACTACTCACTAACACATCCGGTCTGTATATCTATCAAGAGAATTAAATCAGTAAATCTAAATGCACACTATAGGCTTTGTCTAAATTTATCACAAGGATGATAAACCACCTGTCATTAGGTGTGGCAACAGTTCACAGGATCCACAGCGGCAGGTCAGGACACTTCCCATTGGCCCACAGAGAAACTCACAACAACATCAGCCTGATCCCTGAGGGTCTGGCCACCATCTGTGCACATCACCCATCTTTGTCTCTGCTTACTGCTCCATTGTAGCCCCAGCTTCCACTTCCCCCGGTTAAAAAAAAAAAAAGTGAAAACTGGGTCTCCAAGTTGGCTCCCTGGAGCTGAGAGCTACACTGAGACCCACATTTATCATCTCCAAGGCAGTGGTCAGAGTGTGTTTGCACATATGTGTGTGTCTGTTTCAGTGTTCCCTGCAGTAGAATCAGCCCTTCATATTGGAGCACAACTTAGTAAAGGATAATCTAGTCCTGTCAGCCCTCCTCTCATGCAAGCACACATTCACACACACACACATGTGCACACACACACACGCACACACACCCACACACACACATAGGGGGTAAATCTTCATTACGATCTCAAGCTGGAGAGACACCTCATTCAATTCATCACAACAGTGCAGCTTGGGATAAGAATGGACACACACACACACACACACACACACACGCAAGCAAACAGTATGCCAATACGATGAACTGGGAGCTAGAACTTCATAGCCACAGAACTACATTTCAAATATTCCAGCCTCTGATCACTGTTATAGGTGACATTGGAAACAGGAAACAAATTACATTTTCCCTTCTTAAAAATTAATGTTCTGTGGAGCAATCCATCCACCCCAACCTCTTCCCTACACTGTCACAAATTTGGGTCATAACAATCTGCTTGGAGGTCAGTTTTATCAGACTGTTCCAATATCGTAACACTGAAGGACCCCCCCCAAAAGAGAGATTTAAAACAGTAATGCTCACAATTGATGAAAAAAAGACTAAAGTACGCTGACCATAAAAGCTGAGGTCTAGATGTTCCATGACCCTGTCTTAAACACACATCTTCATGTCTCCAGTTTGTAGCACAGGCTAATGGAGGCATCAGGAAGAAGGAACGTGAGAAGCTTGAGAAATACCAAGGGCTGAGAGAAGAGCTAGAGAGGATGTGGAAGATGATGGCAACTGTGGAAATCAAAACACTCGGGGCAGTGACCCCCCAAACTGGGAGAGTTGCTCCAGCAGAATCCAGGAATGTCATCCGAGATCTCTGTCCAGAAGTGCGCAGTCCTCGGAACAGCTATGGTACTGTGCAGGACCTTCAAGCTCCCAGGCCTCTGGTAGAGAACCTGAGCTTGGAGGACAAACAAAGACCACCCATAGGGCAAGTGGGGAATTGCTAAACCATAAGTTAAACAATAATCACAAAGCAAAATCTACACATATTGATCGAATCCATCCCAATTTATTTTGACAGGCTTTTATTTTGTAGGTTTACTGCAATGACAAAATTACACACCCTATTGTGTCACACTATTTCAACCCTTCAGTGAGAAGCCTTTGAGTAGATTTTCAATGGTAATCTGACCCAATTCTGACAGTCTAACACAAGACATACTGTCACAAAACAAGCCAACGCTATGTTTTGGCACTTGCATATTTCTCCAATTGTCTGAATCAGAGTGTGTTTTCTCTGTAGAGAAAAGGAAAGTAGAGCAAGAACAACATCTGGCCCTGGTGACAGAATCACTCTGAACATGACGCTTTTTCTTCATCTTCTTCCACATTCCATGACACGTTTCTGCTCCACAATTTTTTTTTTTTTGAATAATGATATCATTATTGCTCTGGCTGACATCTGCCAGACAAGCAAGTAATACACAGGTGGTAGGTGAAATGGGTTCCACGCCCCCACATACATCATCCTGATGAGGGTTCAGCAGAAGAAAGAGGGGAAAGGACTGATGTTATAATGAGAATGGGGGTAAATGAGTATTTTGCTTCATTTTTTTCTTCTCTTCTCCTCATCTCTTCTGTTCTCTCGTGTCCTCCTCCCTTCTTTTTCTTCTCCTCTCCTCTCTTCTCCTTTTCAGTCTCGGAGGTTTATTATGACCCCGGGCTGAACTCGTAAATTACCACCACGATATTCGACCCACCAGGAATTAATTTACAAAAGAAAAAGAGTGAGTAAAAAGCAAGAAAGTGAGAGAAGGAAAGATTTGGGAAAAACTTTCTCACACATTGGGCCTCACTGTATACACTTAGGAAGTATATGGAGCTTTAGTTTGGCATGGAAGAAAATCAAACAATTAACAAGCGGTGATGGAACAAAGAGGATAAACTTTCTCATTTTCCATTCAGTATTTTTCAGAGGTGAGTGCTGTTGTTTTGTCAGTGCATCCAAATTACACATGCACTAGTAAATACCATTATGCCAGTTTTTCATTTTGACTCATCAAACCTTTTTTTTTTTTTTTTTTAACAAGGGAAGGTGTCACTTCCTTTAAATTTGTGGAGATTTCATTTCTGAAACAAACCTATTAAAATTGAGAATGGCAGTGAAACAAGAATCAAATCAGGAATTCAAAAGGAGGAGAAACTAGAACAAGGCGAGAATGAAGGAGCTACAGAGATGCCTGCGTTAAACCTCCCTATCCTGAGTGCACATTTGTTCTTGGTGGTTTTTTAATTGTGTTGCCTTGACAACCAGAACAATGCTGAAAGGCTCTTTCACTCCGATGCTGGCTGAAAATGATTTTCTCCATCATGCATTTAGCAGGCAATTAGTGAGACAGACAAGGAATTTAGCTTAAACCCAGTGTATCATTCCTGCTTTCAGAAAATGGAGGGGGTAGATGTGGGTGGGAGGAGTGAAGAGTGGGGTGAAATTTTAATGCACAATATAAAGCGGAGCAGAGGAAAGGGAAATCGAAAGAGGAAGAGCAAGTAAAATAAAGCTGAAGGGCAGACTGAGATAGAGCAAGAGAGAAATAAAGAGGAGAAATGATTTGCAGTGACTGGAAAAAAACAAAAACAAAACAAAGAATGTTTTGGGCAATTTATTTTTACAGTATGTGTAAGATTGTGGATATGTGAATGTACACCACATGACTGTATTCATCACATTCAGTGAGACGGGTCTGTTTTTCTACCTCGGGGTTCAAAGTGGCCCTCTGTCTTTGTTACCGCACAATTCCCACAGAGGGATCATCACATCATATTTCTTTGTTAAGTCACTGAAAAACAACAGGGCTTGTCAGAAAATTAGGAGAGAAGAGTAAAACACGACACACTGACAAGCAGCAAAAAGGACACAGAGTTGTGAAAAGGAAGTGCTTGGAAGCATAGTGTGTACATGAGAGAGGCAGGCGAATGCTGGGATGTCTGTGGTTAGGTGTAATTTGACGCAATCTGAAGGACACTGAAGGACTTTTTTTTAATCACGAAAACGTGATCACGTCAAATTGTAACAATACAATACAAAAATGTAACAGTGTGTTGTGTATTAAACCCAGCATACTACGTTCACCAAGTGTACTTTGCTGTTTTGTTTCTTGAAACAAAGTACAACACAGCAAAGTGCATTTGGTGAACGTAGTATGCAGTGTTTAATACACAACATATTGCATTTTTACTAACTGCATTCATTTTGTTTTTATGAATCTCAGTGTTTAAAGCTCTAGTATCAATGTTAAAGTATTACTAGTCTTTACTGTGATAACATTCAGATATCATTTATATAGAAAGCATTGTTTTGCTTTCATTTAACCCATAAAATACTTTAGTTTACTTTAGATATATCTTGTTTTCCATAAAACACGTTGTAATGGTAACATCTGCTTTTCTCTTCTCCCTCAGCTTCTCCTTATGCCCTGTTGGCACCGACTAGAACTAAGCAGGGGCCTCATGGGATTTAGGAATTTACTACCCATGTCTGTGTTTAGTGTGGTGCATTTGCCTAGAATAAATACAGGCTCTGTCTCACTCATTTACTGACCAAATCCCTAGGATTATCTCGATTGTAATGGGTCTGCATGCTGAGTAGCTGGGTGACACTCTCAAAAATGGCCTGATTAATTGTTTTCACTGTAGCCGATAAATTCTTGTCCCAAAATGAGAAGGAGGAAAAGCCATGGAAAGATTGGATATACTTTAAAATACTTTGAAAAAGAAAAAAAACCAAAAAAAAAACCCACTTCATCCTTGGTGTGTAATTCTTGTTTGTTTTTCTTTGTTTTATTTGATTTATTTATTTTTAGTCATGGCAGTGTTCAGTTATTAATATTCAAGACCCCAGGTAAGATTGCTGCCATGTAAATAATGCTTTAATCTCCCTCTCCCTCGTGTTACATGTGTATTTTCTTGGTCTAGTTATGATAAAATTGCCCAATAGATGCTTTCAGCATGTCTGGTCTGCACACCTGCTAATCACTGCCCCAATTCAAGCCCAGCTGCACCTCAGTGGCTCATCAAGCACCCTGTTTACTGTTAATGCTACATTTACCTCAAAGACTCTGTCAGGCTGTCTTAGTTGCCTTAAAATGTCTAATTACCTTGCTTGGTTGCTTCCCTATTGCTGTTTCATGTTTACCTGCCAATTCCATTTGCTTCTCTCTCTTTAATTATGCTGCTTCTGTAATATTTCTGTATTTGTATACTGACTGGATGCTCACTTGGCCACCAAGTAAATTAAAACTTAAAATAAATAAATAAGCTTTGCATCAAGTAATTATCTCTATCACAAACCTGACAATGTGTAAATACAATACTATGCTAATGTACTGTGGTGTGATGTCGGGTGCAGTCAAGTTTCTAGTTATACATTTATTTAATAGAGAGAGGAAAATACATATGGATAATCCAAGAATAAACATTACTAGAAAACTTGTAGCCTGTAGCACAGTTGGCATTAAATGATGAAAATTGTTGATTTTAGTCACGTTTGTTACCGCAACTAAAAATGCACTTATCACCTTACCTTCTATTTGTATATATAACAATTTGCACACAAATCGATTGCTATTTGTGACAAAGTAGTTAAAAGTAATATTAATTATGTTGATTTATCTGCTTTAGAGTATTCAGCAGCTACACAGTAGCCAATGTTTGCATGTTGGACACAGCAAGGCTGGCCTGTCACTCCATCTTCAGCATCTATACTCACCCAAGATGGCTAACAGCCTCTTGGCTCTCGCTCAAAAATACATGAGACAGTTTAACATCAGAGAGGTTTTTCATTCACCGTGTGATTCAAATCAGTATCTGTCAAACATATTGGGGAAAACTTTAACACTGGTGGAAGTGATTTTAACTGAAAAATATAACAAATAAATGACATGAAAAATGTCTTGTATTGTTCAGATACCTGTATTGATGTATTACACTAGATTACATTGCATTATACAGTAGTTGTTCTGCAATCATCTGCTTTAATATAAAGGTACAAAGTGGCAAAGCAGATGTCATCTTCGACCCTAAAGTATGACTTAAAGTAGTGCATAAATCTTGCCTTTGTTTTTAAGGCTTGTATACACCATTTTACCCATAAAACAAAATGCACAATAAGACTACTTTTGGGGTACAGCGTGCTTTTTGTGTGTGTAGCTTCTGTCATACTGAAGGCTACATTTTGTAAACCTCACATTAGTTATTTGGGTTTGCTTTGTATAATCGGCGTACCTCGTTTGATTCCAGCACAATTACAGAAAATGTAATAAAAAATAGTGTCTACTCAAATTGAGATTAGTTTAAAGAGTCCATTTGTGTGTGTGTGTGTGTGTGTGTGTGTGTGTGTGTGTGTGTGTGTGTGTGTGTGTGTGTGTGTGTGAGTGTGAGAGAGAAAGACAGAGAGAGAAATCAAACTTTAGCCCTTACATTTACAAAGATCAAACAAGTCTTGACCTAATTTTGACTACTTTACCCCTAATAAGCTTCTTTACCCACAGGATCAAACCAGACATATGCTGTCTTTGCTCAGTAAAGCGAGCAACAATGTGTCATCATGGAGGGAAAAACAGTAATATGTTTGTTGCATGTAAAAATGAAAACTAGAACAGGTTTTTCTGCTCTGCTACACAGCAGAAGGCGTCATTGCTCCCTTGCTGTCAATACAAATGACCACTTCAGACATGCACATATGCTCATACACAAATACCAAATACCCACACAAACAACACAAACACACACTGAGCTAGACAATAAACCAACCAATTGTCCGTCTGTCTATTTTGTGATGTCAGGTTTCATCCACTGTAAAAGAGGCGATGGCTCAGACCAGTCTGCAGGACAAAAGGCAACAGAAGTCAGGGAGGTGGGTAGTTGGAGAGTTGTGTTCTGCTAATAATGGGGAGGAGGGTGTTGGCATTCAACCTCATGGACCAGGGCCATGGAAACAGATGTGAAGGAGGGAACAGGTTGGGTGGTGGTGGCGGCAGAGAGCTGGGACTCAGACTTATTTGGAGCCAGAGAAATGCTGTGAAGATAAGAATTAGAAGGCAATAGGACAGAAAATAGATGATAGTCAGGCAGAGATATGGAAAGGTAATGCAGGGCAGAGAAGGGGAAATGATAGTCACAGCTGCTGAGCAGACAGAAACGAGAGAAAGTAGCGAGAGCTACTGTAATTTTCCAGACAGAATCCAGCGTTGTAGAAATATAACGGGGGCTTAAAGTGAGACGGAGAGGAAACTGAGCCGAGTGAGAAAGAGGAAGCAAAACGGAGCCGGGGCTGTGAATGTGAAAGGGGTCTTTGTTTCCCATAGTGCTCTGTTATGACGCCAGAATCTAAACCATCCATTTTAAATGGCAAGGGCGGCTAGCTACGACACACACACACACACCTACACACAGAGATGACAAAGCACAATCACACCTCTTCCCATTCTCTCTGCTCTCCACTCACAGCTCATCTTGTACCACTTTTATACACACTCACCACACTACTGCCAATTTAGATATACACACATAATCAGAAGATAGTTCGCTTGGTGTGGTGTGTGCCTCTAGTCTTATCTATCTTATGCAATTCTGTGTAATAGTGTGACCATTATGAAGCAACCCTGGTGATGGCTGTACGGGGTTAGTGGGAGCAAAACTGGCAGCAATCCCTAATGCCTCCATCGCTTTGGCTTGGCCTATTTTTTCCCCCCTTTGTACTCCTTGCTGTCTCGCAATTCTTTAGGCAGTTGCTGTCATTAAAGTCAGAGGCACTTACATGTATATGTGCTATTATTGAAGTCAGAGGCACTTATCGGTGAAAGGAGTTTTAGTTCGTTGCTCTCATTTAAATAAGAGGCACTTTATAAGCAGCGCTTTTGTAGACACTTGCTTATCAGCACTTATCTGCATAGAATTAGAGTGAAGGAAATTGTTGGATCAGAACTGCATGGAATGTTGTTATCATTGAAAGTACACTTGTACAAGTTTATGGAACGCCAGGAAGGATGTAAAAAGCTTTTTTCTTTTTTCTTCAGCAGACACGGACAGACAGGAATACACATTCACACGAAAACTTCAGAAGCAATAAGAAGATAGTTCGTAACACTTCCTGACCTGCTACCTCACTGTGTGCTCCCTGCTTTGGCTGTCAGATGTGGTTAATGAGAATCTCTGAGCTCCCATAGACTGGTGTTCCTATAGAGAGCAGCCTGCTGGGATACACACACTCATACACACAGGCATACACTGGCACTTGCCTAGGACCCTGAGAGCCTTGTCATCACACAGAGAGGGACCTGCTGGCCTATTGTAGATCCCTGTGGCACAGGGATCACCTTTTATCCCCAGTAAACACACAGAACACAGTGGGTAACTTAAAGCCACAAACACACAAGCACACATGCGCTGTACACACGGTCCTAAGCTTTGTAAGCACACATTTTTGCCTATTTCTTATATGCTTTCTACTCAGCTCTCATTTTAATCACAGCTCCCCCCCCCCCCCCCCCCCCCCCCCCCCCCCCCACTCCCACCATCTACCCCCTGTCTCTTTCATTTTCTCTCTCTCTAATAATCCCCCTTACATCCATCTTGCTAATGCCCCCATGATCCAAACACCGACCCCCCTCCTTTCGTAGACGACTTCTCCACGGCTTCTGCTCTCCCATTCAATCTGGCTTGTCCCCATGTATTCATAGAGATCACTGATGGAGTGGAGAGTCTTTGTCAGTGGGTCAGCCTCCTATAACCCCCCCTCTGACCCCACAGTCTACATGTTCACACACACATTTGATGATTACACACACACACACTGGAGCCTTCTCACTTGCCATATGGCATGGGCAATGAAGGGCTAACAAAAGAGAGCTAAAGAGGTGTCAGAGAGGTTTTGTGTGTGTGTGTGTGTGTGTGCGCGCTGCATCAATAGAAGGCCAAGCAGCCAGTCATGAGGCAGGGACCAATAGATGAAATTGATTTCTGGTTTTTTGGATGTGGAGCGGAGAGGGAGGGGATTTTCCACCTTTTCTTCCACCGTCAAACTCATTGGCTCAATGAAGAGTAATGACAGCAGGCCCTGACTGGAACACAATGAGGGCACACTTGATGGAGTGTTGAGCAATGCAGATCTGTCTTCATCACCGGGGTGGATTTGTTTTAGCAATGTCAACCATAGCATCACCATCACTGGTGTGTCATCACAGTGCCATCATCATCAACATTCCAGTTTTCAGCAGTTTTAAGTTTTTATTCATGCAGTTTGTTTTAACAGTGTCTTGGAATTACCAGATTTTGTTGAAGTACTGACATTTTGCAGTTTGTTATAATTTCAGACATTTAAAAAAAAAAAGAGTTTTTGGCTTCATTTCTATGAATAATAATAACATTGCATGAACCAAATTATTTGATGAGATCTGTGAATAATAAATATTAATTAAAAATGCTAGAAATAATTATTATAGAAAAATAAATATGAGTAGACTTGCAGCTACAGTTTTGTACTGATTTTCAATTTTGTTTCTCAGTGAAGGATATTTTGGCTAAACCACTTTATGATTGTCCAATTGTTTTGTTTCAAATACCCCATCAAATGTTTTTGTGTTGCCATGGTCCCAGATTTAAGCTATTACTTTGGTAAGTAAAATGTCGTTATGAACAATAAAAATAATGGACCACAAATAAGACCGAGGCTGCAATTTGTTAGATTTGTCCTTAATGTCTGTGGACCTTAAAGTGGTTACTGTGATGTCATGAAGTGATTGAGGTCAGCCTAGGGTGCCGGTTCCATTTACTTAAGAGAATAATCCGTACACTTGGCATTACCAAATAACATTCACATTGGGCAATAAAAAATATTAAATGTATGCAGCAAAACTAGATATGGTTTAGTTTTTAATGTGTGCATTAGCTTTGTGCACAAAAATAATGCAAGAAACTAGTTCTATGGGTTCCTGTACCTTCTTCATGAAGGCAGGAGAAAAGGGTTGTGGTGGGATGGGATGGAGGGGGTGGCAATAGGATAAATGTAAAAATGTAAAAGGAAATGTAAAAGGGATGCAAACACCAAAAAGAAAGTAAAATCCAGTTAGATTCAATACTTAAATTTCAGGTACAGGTTGTCAGTAAGCGAGGAAGACAAAGTGGGGAGTATACATGGTATATCTACACTATATTGCCCAAAGGATTTAGTCACCCATCGAATTCATTGAATTCAGGTGTTCTAATCGCTTCCATGGCCACAGTTGTGTAAAACCAAGCACCTGGACATGCAGACTGCTTCTACAAATATTAGTGAAAGAATGGGTCGCTCTCAGGAGCTCAGTGAATTCCAGCGTGGTACCTTGATAGGATGCCACCTGTGCAAAGTGTCCAGCTGTGAAGTTTCCTCACTACTAAGTATTCCACAGTCAACCTTTAGTGATATTACAATGAAGTGGAAGTGACTGCAAATGACAGGAACTCAGCCACAAAGTGATAGGCCATGTAAAATAACAGAGTGGCTTAGCCGATGCTGATGAGCATGATGCGTAGAGGTCACCATCTTTCTGCAGTCAGTCACTACAGACCTCCAAACTTCACATGGCCTTCAGATTAACTCAAGAACAGTGCGTAGGGAGCTTCCTGGAATGGGTTTCCATGGCTGAACAGTTGCATCCAAGCCTTACATCACCAAGCACAATGCCAAGCATTGGATGCAGTGATGGGAAGCACGCCACCACTGGACTGTAGAGCAGTGGACATGTGTACCACTACCAGTCAGCCTTTACTCCACGGTCCAGTTCATCCCAAACCATCTCAGTTGGATTTAGATCAGGTTATTGTGGAGGCCAGGTCCTGAACCATCCACTCACCATTTCTGCATCTTACAAAGACGTGGTGTTTGGAACCAAAAGTCTCAAATTTGGACTCATCAGAACAAAGGACGGATTTCCACTGGTCTAATGTCCATTCCTTGTGTTCCTTGACCCAAACCATTCTCTTCCTCTTGTTGTTCTTCCTTAGAAGTGGCTTCATTGCAGCAATTCGACCATAAAGTCCAGATTCATGCAGTCTTCTCTGAACAGTTATGTTGACATTTGATGGTCTTTGTGACTGCACTTGAGGATACTTTCAAAGTTCTTGAAATTTTTCAGATTGACTGACCTTTATTTCTTAAAGTAATGATGGACTGTCGTTTTTCTTTACTTATTTGAGTAGTTCTTGCCATAATATGGATTAGAACATCAGTCAAATAGGGCTATTCACTGTATACCAACTCTACCTCTTCACATCACAACCGATGGTCTCAAACACATTAAAAGGGGAAAAAATGCAAGAAACTGACTCTTGACAGGCACAGCTGTTAACTGAAAACCATTCCAGGTGACTACCTCACAAATCTGACAGAGAAAATGCCAAAATGTGCAACGCTGTCATCTAAGCAAAAGGTGCCTACTTTGAAGAATCTAAAATATAAAACATATTCTGGCTTGTTTGGCACTTTTTTGTTTATTAAATAATTCCATATGTATTTCTTCATAGTTTGAATGACTTTAGTATTAATCTACAATTAGTCACGCTAATGTACAGACTTTCCAAAACATACTGACTCACTTTAAAGCCTCTCAGTTTTCATATCAGGAATGCTTTCCGATAAGTTTTCTTATGGAATCAACATTTTCTGAAAAAAATCAGTTTGTTGTGAAATGTCCAGCCTGAGGATTCCAGGTCAGGATTGTTGGTTGTAATAAGGCAAAGTACTTGCCAACTCAAAAGTATTTTTAGCTCTTTCCATCACCGCATTAATGACTGTTAAAGTAGTGATGGGCTGAAGCTCAACTCTACTGCAGTTTGTAGTAAATTAAAACTGTAAATTAAACTGTACAGCGGAAACATCTTTTCTGAGAGCTTAGTTTTTAGGGAAAGCTAGTTTTACTGTGGTTTAAAAGTCTGGCAGCAACTGCTCACTGTCATACTTTTTTTATTTTTCCCCTAAGAAAATCAGTGCTTGTATTTGTTGCTCAGAAGCAGACCTTCTTCCAAAAACACCTACAGGAAAAGAAAGTGTATGTGTATGTGTGTGTCCTCACACATTTGTGTGTCCACAGCAGGGTGAGCCTCATGCCCTATTTCAGTCAGGCCTGATATGATCAGACGTCAGATTGTGAGCTCCTCGTCTCTCTCTGGCTCTTGGCGTTTCTGCTTGAAGGTGAGAAAAGGTCTAAACGTTGACACAGTGCAACATCGCCTTTGATGCTCTGTTACCACAAAGACACAGATCCACTGAAACGAGCCTCAACAAATGCAGCAGTTGAAGCTCAGCCACTGGGTAATATGAAATTGAAAGACAATGCCGAATGCTGAAAGGTACCTAAATACAAAGAGCTGTGGTCATTTTGGCATGTTGTTTATTTCACAAGGTCAACAGCATTAGCTTTTGAAAATACCTGTTGAAAATATTTTTAATAATAAAAATTATCTAATATTTTATTAGTTGTACATGTAACACATTTGATGTGATTTGCAAAGATAACTGAAGTAGCTGATTTTAAGTCATTTGTAATAATAAAAGACACTATCTTATTTCCTCTTTTCTCTCACCTTTTCCCTTCAACAGAAGAGTCCAGGTCCACAAAAGAGCGAAGTAAAAGATCCTGATGTGTCTCCTTGTGTAAACAGATTATGCCGGTGTGGTAATTGTGCACTAAATGTAGTTAACTTATGTTCACAACACTGAACAAGACTTTATGAGAAGTTTCGAGAGGTCAGTAAAGCACCTGTTTCAACAACAGTGAAGTATTAAATGGTTATCATAAATGTTAGCCTGGCCATTTGTTAAGCTATCAAGATAATGACTAGTGACTAAGGCTAATAATAAAATGAATTTAAGAGAATAACGCAATTATTTGTGCACTGTGTGTTTTGTTTTCTTAAAGTTCCAGATTGATGCTAGGAAAACTCAACCAGCAACTAGATAGAAACAGCAGCAGCCTGCTTTACCCACTCTACTTGATCAACAATGAAATATGACGCCAAGTCACCGGGAGGACAGCACTATCTCAGACAACCTGAAAATATTCTTTTTTTGTTTGTTTATTTTTCTTTTTGCACTGCCCAGGAAAATCTTAAAACAGCTGTCACATCTATACCTTACAGTTATGTTTTTTTTGTTTTTCTTGAGTACCAAAGGCTACTTTGAGCTGCGCCTTATTTCCAAGAGGTTTCTACAGCTGGTAGCTCTCCATGTTTTGATTTGGCAGGTTTTTACCCGATGCCTGACACAACCCCTGAGGGATTTGTGCCTCAAACCCGGGACTCAGACAGCTTAAAAATAGGCAACTTCATTGTTGTACTGTTCAAATCTTTATTTTAATGAAGTAATGCCTCTTAATGTTTGTTGTCTTATTGATATTATTGAAAATGGTAGTGAGTATCAAATATTTTCCTGGGTATCTGTACTAAGTTTGAAATTCTTGTATTGTGACAACCCTGGTTCACAGCAGATATGGTTCTCTGATCGTGGTAATGGGGGAAGTATGATGAAAAGTCAGAAGTTTGAATAAATAAAGCCTTTCACCAATTACCACATTCTCACTCTTGGCAGTTGGAAAGAGAGTGTTCAGATGTATACACACACACACACACACAACATACAATTATGGAATAAGAAAATTCAGATAAAAATATGGTGACAGAATGGGAAATATTAGAAATGTAATTTTTGCAGGGCTTATATAAAATGTATTTTTATAGTGGCTTGTTTGATTAGCTGGTGGTTACGCAAGCAAAGGATTTGAAAAAGTATACGGATGAAATGTGAGGAATTTTTTTTTTTTTTTTTTCCAGCATCAGTGACACTTGGGGGGAGAAAAGAAGAAGGAAATCGGATTATTCAAGAGGAATGGCTGACTTCAGATCAGCTCCATCCCTGTAGAAACTCACTGCAGGGACTTCCCATTTCTTAAACACATTTCATCCCACACATAATACCACTCGACTCAAAACATTTATGTGAATCTTTTACAGTCCCTGATTAATTAATTAAGTCATTCAACTCCCACATACTTTACTTAATGCCAAAGTACTCAGGTGAAAGGAATGGAAGGTAAAAGCAGAATGAAAAAGATATATAATAGACTTTTCCAACAAAAGAGCACTTGTTTGGCGAAGGAGACTCACTTCATAATCACACATTCTGTCTCTTCTTTCCTTTGCTGATTCCTTGCCCCCTCTTACTCAATTTAAACAATAATTTCCTTCAAAGAAAAGCATATTTATTTTCAAAACTGTGCAACATCCATCAGAAGCTGTGGATAATTGTTAGCACTTTAAATACTGAAACAGAGTTGCTTACTGTTAAGTATTCTGCCACAGTGACTGTGACTTGTACACACACACACGCACATATATGTGCATGTACACACACAAGCCCACAAATCACAGGTCTCATTTAGTTCCCTTTCTGTGTTTTAATTAGAGCCGAAGCAGGCTAATCACCTCCTTAGTAGACAGCATCGCTAATGAGACAGAGGGAGGAGCTGAGAGGGAGGGAGGAGGGAGACAGATATAATTGTAGGGAGTGAAAAAGAAGTGTAGTGAAGGAGAAGTGGCAGGGAATAAAGAAATAAGACATGAGAGGTTGTTAGGAGTAAGTAGATTAAATTAAAAGAAGCACAAAGAGGAGGTAGAGAAAGATGGCTATATGATACAAAGCGAAAAGAAGAAAGAGTGAGGTGGGTGGAAGAAATAAATAGGGGCCAGGGAGAAAATTAAGCTTGAGTCGACAGCCAACACACACAGACTCAAAAAGAGAGAGATGGGGCTGAAGACACACACAGAGAGGAAGATGGACTTAAAGAAAGGGAACACAAGACAAGAAAAGTAAAGGAAGCTCAGACAGATATAGTGGGAGAGTGAGAGAGAAGCCTGAGAGAAATAATGAGAGTCCCTTACCTCCCACAAAGACAGCCATGTCTGCCCTAACCCCCTTCTTCCCCACCCCCCGCCCCCTTCCTCGCCGTTTCTCTGTGGCTCATCCTTTCATGCTGTCACCCTCTGAGTGTCTGAATAGCCTTTTATTATTCAACAGTCTGGACAGGTCATGGGGTCACCACACAGCCTACTGCCATACCACCAGCAAACATTCAAATACATACACACACACGCACACTTACACACACACACACACACACACACACACACACACACACTCTCAGTTGTGAAATCTTGATTCTCGTGCACCACAGAAGAAGGGGGGTGAGCTAGCTAAGGATGCAAATACGCACAAAACTGTGAAATGGCAACCAGAAAGCATTCATATTAGGCTAACTTTAACCACCCTGAGCTG
The DNA here is from genome assembly GCF_007364275.1 of Archocentrus centrarchus. Lineage (NCBI taxonomy): Eukaryota > Metazoa > Chordata > Actinopteri > Cichliformes > Cichlidae > Archocentrus > Archocentrus centrarchus. Next base: position 34,947,211 of record NC_044346.1, on the reverse strand, counting down.
ACATGTGACAGTCCCTGATGCATTCATTATAACACTTGTCCACCCCTTGTTAACTTACTATATCTATCTGTCCAATGCATCTGTAGCACTGGGAGCCGGTACCCTGGCATTTTCTAGGCACGTGCTCATGTAGCTGCACTTACGCGTGTGTGTGTGAAGGTACACGACTGTTTGTGTGTGACAGGGGGAAAACAGAGATAACAGTAGCTTGGTGGTATCAGCTCTATCTTATCTCCTACACAGCCAGAAGCAGGTATACAAGCTAATTGGAAAGTGCCAGACACACAGTAGACTGGTGAAACATGCGCTCACCTTTCCAGCAAGCGAAGCAGACTAGAGAATTGGCAGCTGGAAAAAGAGGGAGAGTAAGAGAAACCGTTGATGGGAGAGACCGAAATGAAAATGCCGAAAATGAGACAAAAGGAAAAAGAAGTAGACGGAGCAGTGACAGAACAAGAGGAAGAGATAGAGATGGAGATAGAGACAGGAAAATTGTAGGGAAGACAGCAGAGCTCACAGATACAATATCAACAAGACAAATGGTAACGAAGGCACAGTACACTCTGTGGAGGTATTGTGCCTATTCTGTCTGTAAGTGTATTGTCAGCGCTGAGCTTTGGGAAAATAGGAAAACAAATAGCATTTCCTGTATTACTCGTCAGTATGTGGCGCTTTCCATTCCACTTAGTAATGAGCCACTCTGTCAAGTCCTCTCTGAAATGTCAGGCCCAACATTTTTACAGTGTTAAAACTTCCTTCTTTCCTTATTCTCTCTGTCTGTGATTTATTTGCATCTGATATCTGAGAATAGCCCATATTATGAGGGTCTGGGCAGGCTGGGGTTGGTTTTTAGTTTTGCCTTCTTTTGTGAGCAGGTGTACCTCTAGGTGGAGCTGAGGTGTCCGGGGGGGGGTTTGCCTCAAACAGCTATGACTGATCTTCTTCTTATTTAAGGAGCAGCCGGGGTTGTTGCCAGATCTTTATTTTAGCTTTATTGTTAATGTGTTTGGTCTCACAAGTTTCCTTAAAGTATTTCCACTTGTCTCCTAGTTAACCTCGCTTCCTTTGGACCCACAGAACCCTTGTTTGAACTCTCTGTAGAACTGCACCTGTAAGACTCAAGCTCTCTGGATATACTCAGCTGGTTCTTCTGGTTCACCTGCCTGCTCACCACCATCAGTCTTCCTCAGCCTGCGTCTCTCCACCACTGAAGAAGCCTTTCGGATGAGAGGTGAAACGTCTTCAAGAAACAAAAAGAAGTCCAGTCGCCTTCTTTTCAAGCTCCAGAGACTACTATGACCTGGATGACTGAGAATCTACACAGACAACCCCTTCCCTCAGTGTGTCAGGTAAGCTCCCCTCATTATTTAATTCCTCTTTAAATTAGTTACCTTTCTTGCTCTATTTCTAATAATGAGTTTCCTCATCCGACAGATCATCTCCACATTGTTGTTCCAGTTACGCCCTCACAAAGGTTTAGTCAGTTTGTGTGCATTGTAAATAAAGTCTTTTCACTGTTCATTCAGTTGTGAGAGTCTGCTTTTGGCTCCACTATTTTGGTTCATTCTCACCGAATGATCTGACCATTACAATGGACCCAGCAGACTCTGCTCTTGCCCGTCAGGGAGCCATCCTTGGCAAGCATGAGAAGACGTTGAGTGTTAGGTCAGCAATTCCAAGAGTCGAGCCCAGTGGCTGTGTGGGTAGATAATACTCTACATTTGCTTCACGACAAGTTGACTCTGCTCGCCTCCATGACCCATCTGCCTCTGGTCACTGCGCCTCCTCCACCTGTTTCCTCTGTGATTTCCCCAAACCACAGCTTCCTTTTTCACACCTGTGCGTGGAAAACTGCAGTTAATTGGACATCATTAGTACTTGATGGTGCCCTTTCTCTGGGAGTGTTTCAGGCACTTGTAAATGATTCTTAAATGACCATTTGAACGTTTTCATATTTGTCTACCTGGATGATGTTTTGATTTTTTTCCATGACCCATTGGGGGCATGTTAATCAGGTACAGCAGGTGCTTCAGCATCTACTGGAAAAATAAACCCTTTGTGAAACCGGAGAAATGTGAATTCCACACGGAGTTGGTGACATTCTTGGGATTCATATTAGAAAACGGACAGGGGAAGCCCAATCCTGATAAGATGAAAGCAGCTTTCAAATTGGCTTTGGATCAGTTGCGTCAGTGGTTGGAGGGGGCCAAACAACCCTTCATTGTATGGACTGACCACAAAAAAACTCTTATCTCCAGCAGGCTGAAAGACTCAACTCCAGGCAAGCTATATGGCAAATGTTCTTTAATCAATTAAACTTCTCCATTTTCTGCTGACCAGGTTCCCAGAATATTTAGCCAGATGCATTATCCTGACAGTTTTCTTCTGAACAGCAGCCAGAAGAACCAGAACCCGTTCTCTCTCCTTCCTGTCTCTTAGGAGCCTTGACCTCGAAGAATGAGGATCGTGTCCGCAAAGCCCAACAAAATGAACCTGACCCAGGAACCAGCCAACCCAACCAGCTGTTCCTTCATGCACCCTCAAGCCCTACACTGGGCCCACACTGCATGCTTCGCCTGTCACACATAGCCCTAGATTTCATCACAGGCCTCCCTCTATCACAAGGAAACACAACCAAATCAACCACTGTTGATAGATTCTCTAAGGCTGCCCATTTCATTCCCCAAACCAAACTCCCATCAGCCACAAAAATAGCCAAAATTTTAGTTAAAGACATTTTCCAGTCACACGGCATTCCTCTAGCTATAGTATCAGATAAGGATCCTCGGTTTACTTTACAAACTTTGAAGGCTTTCTGTGATGCTCTAGGAGCCAATGTGAGTCCATTGTTTGGTTACCAACTTGAATCTATTGGTCAGACGGACAGAGTAAATCAGGAGCCAAAATCTAACATAGGCTGAATATCCCCACAACACTCTCACCTAATTCAATTCAATTCAATGTTATTTATATTGCTCCAAATCACAACAAACAGTTGCCTCAAGGTGCTTTATATTGAAAGGTAAAGACTCTACAATAATTACAGAGAAAACCCAACAGTCAAAACGACCCCCTATGAGCAGCACTTAGTGTCAGTGGGAAGGAAAAACTCCCTTTTAACAGGAAGAAACCTCCAGCAGAACCAGGTTCAGGGAGGGGGGGTCATCTGCTGTGACCGGTTTGGGCTGAGGGGAGAGAGACAGGACAAAAAGCATGCTGTTGAAGAGAGCCAGAAATTAAAAATAACTAATGATTAAATGCAGAGTGGGATATAAACAGAGTAAAAAGGGGTGAATGAAAAGAAACAGTGCATCATAGGAACCCCCCAGCAGCCTAACCTGTTGCAGCATAACTAAGGGATGTTTCAGGGTCACCTGATCCAGCCCTAACTATAAGCTTGATCAAAAAGGAAATTTTAAGCCTAATCTTAAAAATAGAGAGGGTGTCTGTCTCCTGAATCCAGATTGGGAGCTGGTTCCACAGAAGAGGGTCCTGAAAGCTGAAGGCTCTGCCGCCCATGGAGGTTGCTGTGCCATCGGTGCAACACCACCTGTCCCTCTGTTGGTGGATGTGGAGAGAAACCAAGGCATCCCTCCTCTGCACAGTAGAACAAAATCACTGTTTCATCAACCAGAGGAGGTCCCCAGCCCCCTGTTATTTCACTCCTCCTTATATTAGCAATGTGGACAACGTGATGGGGAAAAAATGGTAGGTTTTCGTCTCGTCCTTTATGATAGTGTCCTCTTTGGCCCATGCACCTCTGATGTGTTCATTTGTCACCATTTTTATTCATTGAGCCTGCATTGGAACTTTTTAACTTTAGCCAAACTCAGAAGCTTATTTTGCTATTTTTTTCTAAATATTTTATGGCTGTATTTAGGTTTTTTATATGCGTATTGAAATTGCAAATAAAAAGTGTTGAATGTAAACAAATCTAGAACAGAAAGACCTTGTGTGGCAGCAGAGGAAAGTAAACATTTTGAATATTAGTTTCAAAGCAGCAGTCAATCAAGTGGTAAATTAACTATATACTTTACCTTCATGCATGTCTCAAGAGCTTTTGTTAAAGTTAAAAGTAGCTTTTAACAGTATTTATCTAACAATTAAGTCTTCCCTTAAAGGGATTAAATGACTGCACCACAAAGCCGATGAATTCCCTCATTGTAGGGGTCAAGTGCGCCAGTTTTAATTTGTTAGGTATCTGTGTGTTCCAACATTATCAGTAGGCATTAGAACAACATAGACAGTATATGACGGGGAAGCTATATTTCATATTGAACTACTGCCTGTCCAAATGTCTGTGCACATCGCTGCCACGCATTATTCTACAAGATTTTAGTGGTTTTTAGCAGGATTGCATTTCTATTTCTATTTCACACTTTCACTCATGTGACTCATTATGGCGTATCTCTTCAGAATACATCATCAAAGACAGAGGAGGCCTTGCACAAGACTGGAAGCAGGTGAGAAGTTGCGATAATGGTTATTGATTACAGAACTAGCACACTGTGTCCTGTCTTGCTTTTTTTTTATTACAGATGAAAAGCCATCATCCCTACGAGGCTGCTTAGTGTGCTCACTGAAGAGGAATGTGTGGGAGAAAGATGTTAAATGCTGGATATGTATTGCTATATATAAAAGTAATCAAGCGTGAACAAAAGCTGGTGTTGGTGATGATGTGGTGCATGTGAGAATTAATTTGGCTAATTATGATGGATGCTTGTTTGGCTGGTGTGGGGGGAAAAATTAGAGAGCATGCTAATCAACAAAATGTGTTTATCAATTTTTCTGGATTCATACATTAAGAATGATTGTGTAACCTTTGTGTCAGCATGTGTTTGTTTTTTTCCCTGCACTCTTGGAAATCTTTTGCTCCTTTCCTACTTTTGATGAGACCCCTGGGAGTGACGGTTTGCACCCCCACCCCCCCCTTGTGTTGGAGTTTGTCGAAACTAAAACCATAAGAGAGTCTCCTTGCCATTTGCTGTTTATTTGGCGCAGGAAAAAGCTCTGATGTGAATTAATTGCTTGTTAGCTGAGAGGAGCCAATAATAACAGCCTAGGAGTGATGCAGACTTGACAAGACTTGTTTAATGATTAGCGATGGTGATGAACACTTCATTACTATTCATGTACTGTGCAGATTTTTTTAAGCAGAATACAAATGAATTTTAATGACTCAAATTACATTTTTCTTAAGCATTTTTTTAAAGTCTGTGAATAAATTAATGCTTACTTGACAGTTCACTAAGTACACCCCTAATCATTTTGCATACAAAATTATATATTTTTTGACACTTATTTCAGCTTCCTCCAATTTCCTTCTTTTTACAAAACCATTATGGCATCAAATAGATTGAAAATAATTGGTGTCCAGGTTAATAAGCAGGGATGATCTAAAGGAGACATTTGTAAATGAGAGATAATCCCTCGGCAGAGTCTTCCATATCTCCGTCCAAGTGAGTGACAGTAGTCAAAGTGAGATGCGGATACACATCAAGTGAGGCAGTGAAAGTGATGAAGTTATATTAAAAGCTGAAGCCTTTAGTTGTCAAGAAATTAAAGAGTTAAAAATGTGTAAAATTGGCTACAATGCTTGACGTCATTTCTTCATCCATCATCGATCAGTTTTGTCATATTTTGTCCACTTTCCATTTCTTGTCTGCATTTCCAGCCATCCGTTATGAGTGTTCCTCTCCTTCCCTCTCCCTCTGCGATTCGCTGCCCGCTGAGCTGATTGAACATGTGCTATTCTCTGTTTGGATTGTGCCCCAAATCCCCTGCAAAAACTTGAAACACCGCGTTAAGTATTCTCCAGTAGAGTCCAACAGCTTGTGAAATATGTGGTCAATTTGTTCATGTTTGTAACAACACTGCATCCAGAAGAAATGACTGTCTAAATCCACTTCATCTTCCTGCTTTGTATAACCTTTTCCAAGGTCTTTTTTTTTTCCTCCAAACCAAATCAACAGGAGCTCAGGTGCAGCTAGGCCAGTGTATATCTAATAGATACCTGCCTAAGCACACACACACACACACACACACATGCACAGAGTAAAGCATTCCATCTCTCTCAAGGTTGTCACAAATCAATCCAGAGTTGTGTTTTCATTAAGCAAAGGTGAGAAGTGGAGTGTGCAAATGAGAGAGGAAAGAGGTTTTAATCATGAACATCTGAGGGGCCAGAGGGTACGCTGGAGAAGTCTCCATTTCTTTTTTTGTCTTTGCTGTACTCCCACGCCTCTCCCTCCCACATGTGTCTTTATTTCATTTCTCCTGATGCTTTGAATTCTTCCTTTGTCCCCCCACATCTAGTTCCCTGTCTCTTCTAACAGCCTTACTCCCCCTCTACCTTTTAACTCCATCCTCTCTTTTGAGCAAGAACTTTCCACACTTATATTCTCGTTAACCCTTCTTTGCTCCTCCCTGTGTCTTCCTCTTTTCATCCAGGCTTTTATTGAGCCCCAGCATATTTAAGCTTTTGCATGCACCTTTCCATGCGCCCATAGCTCCATCATCACTCTCCTACTCCTTTCCCTTGCTCCTCAACCTCTTTCCACTCCACTTTATCATGGCCCCCCATTCGTTCTCCCATTCCACAGCTGTCAGCTCTCAGAACCACAAGAACCGTAAATCTGGTCCAACCCCAGGAAGTGGGTCACCAGGGAACACTTAAACATGTAACACTCCAGAGAGGGCCTAACCCTGCTAGAGAATCGCCTCATGCATGCAGGGGTACACAAACACACACCCGTGAACACTTGCGCACATACACAGACAGGTTTATGGATGTCGGGGCTGAAACAAAGCAACCTAAGTATAGGTCTGTGTTATTACAACTAATGTTCTTCTATTCAGTCCAAGTTGTTAGGATTTATGTGCAGGAGAAACAAGAGAGGCTTTGTGTCACATAAACCACACAGTGTTGCAGCACTTTTACTGGGTCTGGTTTCCTCCTGCATGAACCCACACCCATCAGTCTGGTGTGTGCCAGCAAGTCTCCCGAGCTAGTTATGTTGTGTTTAATCGTGTGTGTGTGTGTGTGTGTGTGTGTGTGTGTGTGTGTGTGTGTGTGTGTGTGTGTGTGTGTGTGTGTGTGTGTGTGTGTGTGTGTGCGTGTGCGTGTGCGTGTGTGCTCCAGAGATCTCTGGTTTGAGTTAGTCTGTGTGCTCTGCAGTGGATGTCGCTATTTATTCTACTTCTTTAACGCACTGTGACTTACAAAATAACATTTCCCTATTCAAACATGATGAGAAATCCCACAAAAGTCTTTGATTTTTTTTTGTTGTTGGTTTGCAGCAACACACAGATGACCTTGACCTCATTACAAGTTCTAAATCAAAACCATACAGCAACTTTCTCTATGCGTCAATCAAAGATTTGCTCTCCATCTCAAGTAGCACTAATGCAAAATGTTCTGATACTGTTCACACATGTTCACTGACATGTTCTAAAAGCAGCTTGTCACTGTCTTTTCAAAATGAATACATCAAGGATGATGGCCGCCTTCAAGTGAAAAAAAAAAGCTTGGCCTGTCCTCATTACCAGCCTGACGCACATGCTCTGTCAAAGAAATCGCACCAAATGGGACCAATTCCATTTGGATGAGGCACATCTCGGAGAGAGTTCCTTTTCTAAAACACTAATCTCTGGACCACAAATTAGCTGTCAGTCATCAGCTGTACACAGCCATCGTATCGGGGAAAAGGCAGTCCCCAACAAATCAACAACATGTCAATCACCCATACACACAAACACATGCTCACAGCTATCAACACAAGAAGGTACACACTCGCAGGCAGAGACGTGCATGAACACACACACACACACACACACACACACACACACACACACACACACACACACACACGCACACACACGCACACGCACACACACACACACGCACACACAAGGACCAGTGAATATGTCTTTAGACTAATAGCCCCTAACTCTGTTTTGTCCATTAATTCAAGGTGACTCCGGCAAAGCATTAGAGAAAGGATATGGAACTTAATGCTCTGAAGTGCTCTTCTAATTAATATAAATTTTCAATTGATATTGCCTCAATGAATTGCAGTATAATTTTATAAATTTAGCATGTATTAATTCTTATCACCAAGAAGAAACTATTTAAGAGTCAGGAAAATGTGTCTAAGTATCCAATTGAAATGTGTGTTAGCTAATATGAGATTGTTTCTTTAATAGGTTTTGGAGCTTAATGACTTTGAATCAATATTAATAGTAAATTTTCTACTTCCAGCTAAAAATAAAGACTAGAAGCAGAAGGAAACAACTAGCCTGCCATCTCCTTCAGTCTAAACCTGTTTTCCTTCAAAATCTAGTTCAAGAAATGTAAGAACGGTAATCTGTGGCTTACCAGCAGTTCCTGCCCCAGACATGTCAAATTGTTGTTGTAACTTTGTTTATTGACATGCACGTCTGCAATAATTCTATATAATAAAATTTTACTCTGAAAGTTAGTGCATTATTTGAGACATGGAAGCGTGTTCACACTGAAAAGCAGAAATCAGGGAGAAACCCGATCAGCCTGGTGATCAGATAGCTCTTTGCCTTTAATGTTTGCAGTTAATGTCCGCTGCAGATTAAGGGGATTTTACTTTGACCTACTGTTGTTGCCTCAGGTGTTTTAGGAGTTTTTTTTTTTCTGCATCTGACTTTGTGGTGCCACAGTATATCTAGGTCTCAGCATTATTCTGCCTAGGACAGTATTTTAATAACCATTACAAAGTACTGACAAAAATGGTCTTTAAATTGTAATAAACCAGAATTATCATTTAACGTATGGCCGACACGTTGTCCGAATAAAGGCAATAATAAGTAGCTACTCATCGTACAGACAAGTGGCACTTTAAATTCCTTCAACTTTGACAAAGCAATTCAGTAAGGGTGAGTCTTACTTATAGAATATAAGGACAGATAAGGAATGTGTTTCAAATCCTGAGTGTTGTGGTGCTGATTGCTTGTGAAGCCTTTGTGTTTCTCTGTGCCATGTCTTGGTTGGCCAAAGCACCTTGCTGTCAGTGCCATTCAGTCAAATAAAGTGTGTGAGTGTGTGCACTCATGGATGCATGCCTGTGTGTGTGTGTGTGTGTGTGTGTGTGTGTGTGTGTGTGTGTGTGTGTGTGTGTGTGTGTGTGTGTGTGTGTGTGTGTGTGTGTGTGTGTGTGTGCGTGCGTGTGTGTGTATACACAGAAAGTCAGCTAGGTATGAATCAGAGAGAGAGAATGAGGCCAAGGAAAAGATGACTGGATGATTAGACACCCAAACTGCTCCTTCATGTCAAGCAAACAAATGAAATAGTCACCATCCCCAAACTACAATAGAATAGCAAAGAATTTGCTTATTTGATGTGACAATGCATAAAAAAGCAGGTCTACATGGGGAATAACTGCCAACACCCAAAGCACTAAGAGTTCACAAACTTACAGTCACCATGGACTTCAAGAGTAGAATGGAACAGAATGGAATAGCAAATGCATTGGTCATCCATACAGTATAACCATGCCAGAGTTAAAATGACACTTTGTACTGGTCTTGCAGAGGAAAGGTATGAATATTTTATACACCTCTCCTACCACATAGTCAGTAAAGTCTGTAAAAAAGTAATAACAGCCTGTTCTCTTCATTGGGTGCAGGGCTGAGGGACTGGCAGAGCAGTGCAGTAATGCGTCCACTTTAAAGGTGAGCAGCCTCATTCTTTCTTTGCCTCATAGTTCTGCCTGGGTTATAAATTTGTCGCCCAACTGTTGACATCGCTCGCAACATGCTGGGCTCAGACTGTGATCACCACATGCACTGTGAGCAGGAACAAGGCAGTGCACTCTTTCTTGTCTACTCACTACTTACACACACATACACACACCAGTGGTGGTCATAAAGTAATAAAACTCTGTGGAACCCTAATGAAAGCAAAGGAGTGGGGGAGAGGGGAGAAGAGACTCGGATGAATAACAATCATTGCCCTGATGGGGGTGGTTGTGTATGTATGTGTGTGTTTGTGTGAGTGCTTGTGTGTGTGTGTGTGTGTGCAGGGGGAGGTATCAACTTCTCCCTCCCTGAGCAGTGAAAGAAAACTCCCAACCTTTTTGTGGTCCTACTCCTCCCCTCTGGAATGGAATCCACCAAATCGCTGCTAACTGAATAAGCGACAATGAACGGGCAGACGAGGCGACAGATGCTCGCGTGCCTTTACAACCAAACCACCAGAATCACTGCTCACTTGCGCGCGCGCACACACAACCACATGCATTCCTCTTGACTCCAATATGAAGCGATCGGGGTCCAGAGGCAGATTTCTAAAGCCGCTCCACCTGCTGCGCCTGTTGATTTTGAGGGAGGGGGGATGTGGCAGTAGATTGTCGTGAATGTTGCCGGGCAGACGTTTAATTCACACTATTACTTTATGGCTACAAGGCCCGAACACACGAAGGCAATTGTTAGGCAAGCATAATGAAGAGAGCTGCACACGGGCACTGGGGCTGTTTGTTTGTGCTGATGGCATGCATGTTTGGAGACTGGTCTGGGCTTTAGAACAACCCATGGATCAATAAAATTATCTTTGGGAATGGAAGCAGAAGAAGTTAAACAAAACCAAAATCCACGAGACACGGCATCTTTGCACCTGCTGCAGAGGATGAATATTTGCAGCTCAATTGGTGTCCCTTAAGCACTAAAGATCATGTTTGCTCGGCTCTTCGGGTTATGCAGCGTGGCTAAGTGTATTAAGCCTCCATCTGTTTTTTACTTAGATTATACCCCCTCTATACATTAATTGTTTTATTCTGCGCGGTGTTTAAGACCCCCGCGCGCCAGCACCCCCTCGTTCACTTTCTCTTTCTTTTGCTCCCTTCTTCCATAAACTCCAGAGCTGACTTTGTTCTCCAAATGTGATTAGCTTCTCCGGGACGCTGGGAGTAATTGCATTACTGCATTGTGCGCATTTGGAGCTATGGAAATGTTGTGCGCCCGTATCAAACCTGTTTAAATACTCTGTGCACTATAGTGAAAGATGTGCAAAAGATGAGTGAATGCAAACATTTTGCAGACATGGCTCAGGCGCTGAATAGACACTGGCAGTGGGAATAAAGGTTTTCCGCCAATTTAAGGCTCAAAGGAGGACCTTCTGGCTGGTGTTTATGCAATTTTGGATTTTTTGTTAAACTTTTTTTTTTCAGGATAATTCGCAAAAAGCTTTAGAAGCCGTGCAGATGCGTTACGTTAAAGACTAGCCTACACTGAATAACCTAGGTCAATTGTACTGTTATTTCTAATGCAGCAGTAGGTATAGCAGCTCTTTGTAAATTAGTGATTTGTTTTTAAGATAATTAGTGATTTGTTTTTAAGATACTGTATCTATATATTTCTTAAGGTTACCTTTAGGTGAACACTTTCAGTGGTTTTGAAAGTGCTGATTGAGAAACTGCCAAAGAATGGGATAAGTGACGGCGCAGTTCTGAGTCTGGCCTGTTTTAGGTGAAGGTTGTGTTCTTTCTGCTCCAGATGGAAACCTGCATTAGTGTCTCATCTTCAGTGTGTTCTATAATATTTCGGGTGAATATGTATGAGGAGTTTTTGTGACTGGAGCTCTGCTGAGCGTCTTCTTTGACACAGGAACAAGCACACGCACAAGCACAGGCACGCGCGCAAAAACGTGTGACTGGCTCTAGGAAAGCTGCTTGGTACTCTACAATCCCCCATGACAACTCATTTCCTCACAGTTGTGTGGGGTTCGTGGCTCCGCTGGAGTCTTGTTTGGTCGGCTGTAATCGCTGGGTCCCGGTGCCAAACAAACCGCGCCAGATGGTCTCCAGAATGCACATCCCAGTTGTGCACATTGTAAACCTTAGATCTCCCTCTCCCTCACTCTTCACGAGTTTCTTCATTTCTCTGTTTATGTTTGACTCTCTGGCCTGTATGCACATTCGTGCCAATTAAACTTTTCTTTCTGGTGAACTAAAAATACATGCCCAAACTAGTGAGTTGTGGTGCTCCGTTGCTTATCAAAAACCCATCCCGCGGGGAGGTGATGTTAAACAGATTTGTGCACGGGGACAGAGCTGTTCCTCGGCGTGACCAACTCTTTAAAGGCATTCATTAGAGTCCGGCTTCCTTTCAACGCGATTTGCCACACAGCTTACCCGGCTTATACCCTCACCCATAGACAGCTACAGATGAGTCACACGTGAAAAAAAAATATATTTCATATGTGTGTACATATATTACATACATACATATATACATATGTCACTTGAAAGAGCAGAAAAAGACTTGGTACTGTACAAGCTGGTGGCACGTATGCGCACTAATGCCGAGACACCCAGTGCCTCAATCATTCAGCAGGAGTGTGTGGTGACAGCTGGTTATAGTTCGATTGGGTTATATGTTTTATATGAAAAGTGTGTCCATCAAGACTTCAAGTATAGGGGCTTACAAAGCTAAGGATCAAGGTGATTGTATATCTTTCTTGTTTCATGATAATTTAGACTCTTTGTGTTGCCGTGCAGTCTGTAGAGAACAGACCCGAAGCGAGAAAGTCGTAAACCTTCCTGCGGTTTTATAGCAACGGGGGAAGCAGTTTCAGTATGTTCTCTTTTTTTAAGTTTATTTTCTACTCTGTCCATTGTAGATGCGTAGTCGTTACTCTGAAAAGTGGTGAGAGTGAACCCCCACAGGGCGGGGTTTTTACTCCCCCCTACACCCCAACACACACACACACACGCAGACTTTATCCTTTTCCTCCCTCTTGCGCCTCCCCTTTCCTCTCTTTTCGGAGTTTGAGTGGCCACCAGCAAGCTTTTGATTTAAGGATCGTTTGTCTTTCCCGGGATGTGAAAAAGGGGGTCGTGGCTGATCTACAACTAGTTGGTTTGAGGCGGTTATTTTGGGCAAGTCTGTATGCAGAGGCACCTCAAACAGAGAGAGGGAGCGAAAGAGAGCGCACGGCGCACAGACCAGAGGTAGGGAGGAGAGAGAGAGAGAGCAAGGCGCACAGATTTCAGTGGAACTCCGCTGGTTCCCCTGCACACTGGATGCGCGCAACAGATCTGTATGACAACAGAGGACAGACAGGAACACATTCGGGTGGTTTTATGGAAACTGGTGCAACTTAAGCAGGGTTGTATTTAACAGTCGAGTGTTTTTCTTCTCGCTCCGTGGAGAAAGCAATGCAGCTGCTGAATCAGCGAGCTCAGCACTTAGTAAGTTAAAACTGGAACCGACCTCCACTGCATTTTGCAGTTATTTTTCGGACTTGTTTCGGAGTTCAGCAGAATCCAAACGGAAACAAAATGAAGGGACTCTTTCTAACAAGAATGTGGGAAGTTCTGGCTGTTTTGGCACTGGCGACGCAGCATATCACCGGTAAGACACTAAAATATCAGATTTATGAGGAGCAGAAGGCTGGTACTGTTATTGCCCGTTTGAAAGAAGACGTCGCGGATGTTCTGGCTAAACTTCCAAGCTCAGTGCCACTCCGTTTTAGAGCTATGCAACGAGGAAGCTCGTCTTTCTTCACTGTGCGCGAGCAGGACGGAGAAATCAGCATCAAGACCAAAATTGATCGCGAGAAACTCTGCGAAAAGAATCTCAACTGTTCCATTCAGTTCGATGTGCTAACGCTCCCCACTGAGCACCTCCAGCTTTTTCTCATCGAGGTGGAAGTGTTAGACATTAACGACAACGCACCCCAGTTCGCTCGCGCCGTCATCCCGATCGAAATCTCCGAGAGCGCGGCAGTGGGAGCGCGCATTCCCCTGGACAGCGCCACGGACCCCGATGTTGGGGAGAACTCACTGTACACGTATGCCTTAGAACCAAACAACTTCTTCAAGCTTGACATCCAGTCTAGGACTGATGGGGTGAAATATGCTGAGCTGGTGGTGCTCAGGGAGCTAGATCGGGAGGAGCGCTCTGGTTACGAACTTCAATACACGGCCTCTGACAGGGGCGTTCCCCCGAGAACGGGTTCGACCCTCCTCAAAATCAGTGTTGCTGACTCAAATGATAACAGCCCAGTTTTTGAAAAGTCGTCATATGTCATCAATCTGCCAGAAAATTCACCTGTTGGCACTCTGCTCATTGATTTAAACGCTACGGACGCGGATGAGGGCACAAACGCCAAAATAGTGTACTCATTTAGCAGTCATGTGTCTCCCAAAATAATGGAGACATTCAAAATTAACCCCGACAGCGGTCACCTGACTCTCATCAGGCGTGTGGATCATGAGACTGTTAACTCTTATGACATTGATGTGCAAGCACAAGACATGGGTCCAAACTCCATGCCCGCTCACTGCAAGATCCTGGTCAAAGTGGTAGACGTGAACGACAACAAACCTGACATCAGCATCACGCTCATGGCTTCTCAGGGGAATGGGGATGCTGCTTATGTATCAGAAGCTTCTCCTTTGGACACATTCGTTGCCTTGGTCAGGGTAGAGGACTTGGACTCTGGACTGAACGGCGAGGTAGAGTGTAAGCTTCATGGCCAAGGCTATTTCAAACTGCAGAAAACATATGAGAACAACTACATGATTTTGACAAACGTGTCTCTAGACAGAGAGAAGAGGTCAGAGTTCAGCCTGACTGTGGTGGCAGAGGATCGAGGGACTCCAAGTCTTTCTACTGTCAAACATTTCACTGTGCATGTAACTGATGAAAATGACAACCCACCACGTTTTGAAAAGGGGCAGTATGAGATCTTTAAATCAGAGAACAATGCCCCTGGAGCATATCTGACCTCTATTATGGCCACTGACCCTGACCTGGATTCCAATGGACAAGTGAGCTACTCCATCTTGGAGAACTCTGTTCATGGAAGCTCTATCTCCACCTATGTAACCATTGACCCCTCTAATGGTGCTATCTATGCACTGCGTACATTTGATCGAGAAGATGTGAGCCGTATATCCTTTGTTGTGCAAGCCAAAGATGCAGGAAAACCAGCACTGTTCAGCAATGCCACAGTTATTCTGAACATTCTGGATGAAAATGACAACCCTCCAGTCATTGTGGTCCCCCAGCTGTCAAACTTCACTGCAGATGTACCTGCCTCAAAGTTCACAGAAACTGGACACTTAGTAACTGTGGTTAGGGCGACTGACAGAGACACAGGAGTTAACGCTGAGCTCATCTGCTCTATAGTCAGTGGTAATGAGGAAGGATTCTTCCTTATTGACCCAAGAACATGTGAGATCCATGCCAATGCTAGTCTGGAGAACTTCCCCCATGAGCATGCTGAGCTGACAGTCGTGGTCAGAGATCAGGGAAGCGATAGCCTCAGTGCTAAGGCTGTTCTGAAAATCACTCTGTATGAGAACATAGAGAACCATGTGCAGGTGATGGACAAAGGAGAGTCCTCGCTCGATGTATCTCTGATCATCATCATCTCCTTGGGGGCCATCTGTGCTGTGCTCATGGTTATCATGGTGGTGTTTGCTGCTCGTTGTAACCGGGAGAAAAAGGACACTAGGCACTCCTATAACTGTAGGGTAGCAGAATCCACCCACCAGCACCATCCGAAGAAGCCCTCACGCCAAATCCATAAAGGTGATATCACCTTGGTTCCCACAGTGAATGGCACTCTCCCAATCAGAGCTCACCACCGCTCGCCTTCGGCCACGCCTCCCATGGAACGAGCCCAGATAGGGAGCAGACAGAACCACCACAGTCGCCAATCCTTGAACAGCCTGGTGACCATCTCATCCAATCATATTCCAGAGAGCTTTGCCCTGGAACTGGCACACGCAACTCCGCCAGTTGAGGTGAGTGCACACACCCACACACACACACACACACATGCGCGCGCGCGCACACACACACACACACACACACACAGAAACAAATTACTTTCAGATATTTCAAATGTGATCCCTCAGCCCCTCTCCAAATTTTCTTTCTCAGTTTGTCTCTCTCTCTCTCAGAAGCACAAACACTCACGCACATCTACACATACACACACCAGCTTTCTCCTCACACAGCTGTTCCTGTTTGAACAAATTAACTCATCATTTCCATGTGTGACAGTGACTTAATCAACACTGCCCTGTAGTTCAAACTGATTCTCATTAAAAACTGTTGATGATTATAGACGTGTCTTTGTCTTTACCTTGTTTACACCCGTCACCATTACCTCCATCATAACCATGACTCACCCCCCCAATCATATGTCCACATATTCATCCAGACTCACCCTCAACCCCCCTATTTTTTGTTTTAACATCATCCATTTTGTCTCATCCATTTTCAGCAGCCTCTCCATCATCCATTTTGTGTTTACTCATCCATTTTTTTGTCTTCTGTGTTGTCTGTCTCTCTTTTCCCCTTCCTCAATTCTCCATCTGTTATTCATCTCCCCCTTTCTGTTTTTTTTTTTTTTTTTGCTTGTCTTTTTTTTTTGTTTGTTTGTTTTATTTTGTTTGTTTTGTCATTTTTGGATGTAGCAAGTCTCACAGCTTCTGTCCATGCTCCATCAGGGCCAGTACCAGCCCAGACCCAGTTTCCGTGGCAACAAATACTCCCGCAGCTACAGGTAATTTACCCCCCCCCCCAAGCCACCCCTTCCCAAAAAAGATTATCTTTTGTTTACTTTTTAAGCCTCTTGTTTTTCATTGTGTCTGACATTTTCAACAACCTGTTCTGCAGTTTTCCCTGTCAGTTGATCAGTTACATGTAGATCATGGTTAGATGGTGTGCAAATGTATTTTTTCATATTCCAGTTATCATACCAATGTCTTCTGTTCTAAGTGTGCAACCCTTATGTCTGAACATCACAACAATTTTCTTGGTGCTCTAAAAAAAGGCTCAAACTATAAAGTCTACATTCATCACTGCTTTCATCATAATATCTGACTATGATCTTTGGGGGATAGATTCATTGATGCCCCTAGTGGCTGCTCTGATTGATTTATTGATGGAATATACCTGCATGTAGAATTAATGGGTCAAGGCTTGTCACAAGTTTTGATAGATTCCAGAAGCAGCCCTAAGTTGGATGTAATTTGTTTGTCATTAATCTTCTCTAAGGACAGATTGATTCATTCAGCCTGCAAAATATAATGTGCCAGCTGTGTTTGTACAAAGTGTAATCTCACTGATTTTCACACTGTACTTAGACGTGTTCATAATCCTTTTTTTTTTTTTTAATGGCTTCCCATAGGTATGCATTACAAGACATGGACAAGTTCAGCCTGAAGGACAGTGGCCGTGGGGACAGCGAGGCGGGGGACAGTGATTGTGACATGGGGCGGGAATCCCCCGTGGACAGATTGCTGCTGGGGGAGGGCTTTTCTGACCTGATGCACCTCGAAATGCACCATCGACTCCACCCAGGTGAGATTTTAGTGATGCAACCCACCTCTTCTGACAAATTGTTTCAGCCTACGTGGCTGCACAGAGCAACACCTTTTTCCTGTTTTGCGTCACCTTCAAAACAGCATGACTAGGCACCAGTCAGCTGACTTACATACCCAACACCTTCTATTGCAGCACCTCACACTCAAATATCACTTCACCTTCCAGAGAATAATTGCACCTCAGTTTTATCTTAATTTGCAAAAGTGGTAAGTTTGAGGTTTCTTATTAATTTCATGTAGTCTTGCTACACTTCCTACAGTTAATTGAAATGAATGATTTTTTTCACTCATGATTTTAGAAATAAAAGGTATTTTTCACTGTTCAAATTGAAAATGAGCCACAATCGAAACAAGCTGTCCTCCTGCAGACCGCACCCAGGCACCCAATGTACTGCCTGGCTGACAAATTTCAGCACCATGGACAGCACCAGGCCTAAGCCCATTATTTGTCTGTACACCTGCCTTTACAGCCACTCCATTCACCCTGTTTCCAACACAATCCCTATTGTACTCTGCCCCATTCTTCCACACAGCCCTCATTTCCACGCTCGTTATCACACTGAGAGAGGTTACAGTGTGTCTGGCTGTTACTGTGTGTGTGGTTGTGTGTGTGCGTTATCTGCCCCTAAGATAGAGTCGTGTCTGTAAAATCCTCCCTGGAGCGGAGATGAGTCGCCTGTCACTCATCGGTATGCGTCTCAGAGTGCTGCCCCCCCCCCCCCCCCCCCCCCCCCCCCTTTTCTTTTTTTTCTCTTTTTTTCCCCCTGGTGAGTGACAGTGGTGTGCTTTCATGTCTGAACTGAGGAGAATTCATAGTAATTGCTTTTAGAATTATGTTATTCTCTCTCTTACTGACTCCATCCTTCTTTTGCGTTCTCCTTCATGAGATCTCAAGCATCTCTCCCTCTCTCTCTCTCTCTCTGTTAATGTATTACAATCTTTACTGAGATGGATAATGTGAGTGGTGGTGGACATGGACAGTCATTCTGCATCTTGTTTTTCTTTTTTTTTTCTCCCTTTGAGAAGGACTTGGAGGTGTTGGAACCCTTCTCCCTCCCTTTCTCTTTTGCTATCTTTTATGCTAATATAAAAGAAATAGGAGGGGGAGGAGATAATGGGCTGAGAGGGAGGATTACCACTGTTTCTCTTCAGTAGATTTAATTTGTTTAGATTTTTCTATTTAGATGGGCAAATGTGGCTTTTCATGTTGGATAGGATAAAAGAACAAAACAAGCAAATCCCTGCCTCAGTCTTGCAGTTGGGAGATGTGGACATCTTGGAAGTGCAGCCAAATATTGCATTATTAGCTTGCCTGTGATGCCATTTGGGTGGGATCCGGCAGTTATTTATTTGTTTATTTGTTTATTAAAATCCCGTCATAGTCTTCACACCTGGTACTACCTGGTCCTCTAAGCAGGAATATGAAGAGACTGGGAGAAAAAAAAATAAAAACTAAAAACAATCCCCACAAAATAGAGCTGTGATGTTGACTTTAATGAAAGACTGAAGCGGCGCAGCATGAAATATTAATTAGGTATTGTACATGGATCATTCTAACAGAATAAGACACAGCTTGTCAGACTCAACAGCATCTCTGCCCCTTAAAAAAATCAGCACCCTGTCCTCCTACTGAACTGTGTATCACTTCAAATGTAACACTTTCACCCTCCTTTACTTCAGTCTCATGTTCCATGCCTTGTGTTATTCAGATGTGTTGACATTTTCTGTATCACTGCAATAAACATTTTTTAACAAAAACCCAGTTCTGTCTACGGCGTTTTAAACACATGACTTTACTGAGTTGTTTTGCATACATTTTGTTGTTACTCTGCCTGATGCATGAATTCATGTCACACAGGTTTTTGTAGTTGAACAATTTCTTGACTCTGTGTCCTCTTTGGTTTTGTTTTCTGCTTTAGCTATGAGACTGTGCACAGATGAATGTCGTGTCCTGGGACACTCTGACCAGTGCTGGATGCCTCCGCTCTCCTCCCCTGCTTCCTCTGCTGACTACCGCAACAACATGTACATCCCTGGGGAGGAGTCCTCCCAGCAGCCTCAGCTCGATGATGACCAGTCCTCCGTTGACTCGGAGTGCCGCAAGAGCTTCTCCACTTTTGGCAAGGAGTCTGGGAATGAAGAAGAAGAGGCTGGAGGTGTTGTCTCTGGAGCAGGAGGTGATGTGTGTGCAGCTGGAGGAGGGGCTGGCTCCCTCCTCACAGAGATGAACTCTGTGTTCCAGCGGCTTCTACCCCCTAATATGGACTCCTATGCGGAATGCACTGAAACAAGCCCGACCTCATCTTCATCAACCACTGAGAGAGGAAGTGGACGGGGTGGCAACATTGCTGGTAACCACAGTAACAACGCTGTTCCCCAGGACAACCGAAGAGGGTTGTTACCAGGTGGTAAAGGTCCCACTTATCCCCCAGGGGTCGCTGCATGGGCAGCAAATACTCACTTTCTAAACCCAGGAAGTGGATCTGTGGGGACCAACCATGTTTCCTCCTCCTCTTCTTCTTCCTCATGCTCACCCTTGACCTCGACTTCCACCTCCACCAATGGACAGCCTCCACACTTAAAATGGCTGCCAGCGATGGAGGAAATTCCTGAGAATTATGAGGAAGATGATTTTGATGGTGTCTTCCATCAGGGTCACCAGAGTGGCAAGCGTGGTGAGAACCGCCATGAGGCCGGCATGGACGCTAGCGAGCTGGTCCAAGAGATCAACAAACTGCTGCAGGATGTCAGGCAAAACTAGAGAGAAAAAGAACGAAGGCATAGCATTGTTTCACTGTGTGATATGGAAAAATATTTCACCACATTATGGTAAATGCTTGTTCCTTGTGCCAACATTAAAAAAGAAAAAAAAATAAACTTTATGATAACAATTTCTTGTTCGCTGTAATGCTCATCTTGTTGATTTTAACAAATTTCCTCTTTGCCTCTCAGTGGTGAGAGAAAGGTAAAAAACAAAAACAGCACTGAAAGTTGTGATCTCGGTGACTTAAAGGCATCAAAGCGAGCGAAGGAAGAACAGATTGCTCAAAGTTGCTCGAATGAGTGATTTCAAAAGGAAATTCACCGACAAAAACTGTACCCTTTCTTCATTTGTAATGTTTACAGCAGCGTGAACAGACTCCACAGGGAGAAACCAACAGTTGTGTGATCTAATTTCTGCTCTTACAGTGTACAATATTGTACAGTGTCTGTGGAAAAAGGCAAATTCACTTGAATATTGTGCTATGTCTCCTGTTTTGTTATTATGGAATGTAACTGTACAATTTGATCTTTGTATTTTAAAAATACACTCTTTTTTACATCTATATATTTATATGTGTCCATGTATGTTTGTACAGAAAAAGAAAAGAAAATGTCTATTTTTTATATTTGTCACTGCATGTCTTGATATCACTCAATGTGTCTCTTTTCCTCTGCTGTTTATTTTCTAAACAACTGTATTTAATTTTGTTATTGAATGTGTGTGTGCATACTGAAAATAATCACATTCCAATGCAGTTCCATGTTGGAAGTGAGTTTTGTAAGGTAACATTGTGACCAGTGGCCGATAAATAAAGTGGAGGGATTCATAAAAGTGTTGTGTTTGAAAATAATTATTGGTGCCTGACATTTTCAGTAACAACTTTTATTTAATTTTTTTTTTTCATTTCATTTCTCATCTGAATTCTTCACTGAATACTTCCATTTGCCCCTCTGTCTCTTACCTCCCCCTAATGCTCAGCATTGGAATTGCAGCACCCTGTGCACACAGAGCGAAAATCTGATGTGTGCTTTCTAGGCAGATCTTCCCCAGGCCCCATTATACCACAATTCACATGCATGACTCTACTCATAAACATGCCATTAGCAGTGAATTTATTCCCAGATGATCTCTTTAGATTTAATTGCATTTAGGCATTAATTTACTTTCCGATTAGGGGTTCTCTTTCTTACCATCTCTCATCTGTGAAAGCATTGGGTTTATAGTAAATATGCTTAGCAAATGAACAGAATCTGATAATAGCTGCACATAACAAGAAATTAAAACCATGATATTGTACAACTCTGCCATATGGACTCATAACACAATTAGGAGAAAGTATGAAGTGAGCGTTTGCCCTCCCTTCACTCCCTCTGTTTATGATTGGGAGAGCTTATCTTTGGTTGATACACTCATGAGCAAGAATACACATATCACACACACACACACACACACACACACACACACACACACACACACACACACACACACACACACACACACACACACAGCCAAGAGAAAATAAGTTTAATTTAAAGTGTAAAAATCAAACAACCTAGGCTAAATGAAGCAATTAACCTCATGAAACAGAGTTTTAACAAGGTAAAGGTTAGAATTTGCATACACACACACACACACACACACACACACACACACACACACAGCCACAAGGCAGACACAAGTAACATCTACACACCTGCAAAACAAGACTACAATCACAGACACACATAAAAACAGTCGACCGGCTGATGCATGTACACATGAAGACACCTAATAATGAAGTCATTTGTCTTCATCACTAAAAGACTCCAAGCCTCAGTAACAACACACACTGGCTGTGTGAGAGGGAACTAAATCAGAATCAGAATCAGAATCAGAATCAGAATCAGAAGGTTTTATTGCCATATGGGTGAACAGGTTCACAGCATTAGGAAATTGCTAAAGCATGCTTGTGCTAAAGCATGCTTGTGCTAAAATAAGCTTAGCTCACTTTAAGCTAATCCAGATTCATGTAGAACTGTGTAAAGAACTAATGGTTTTCTGATAGGTAGGCCTATTCACCATATAACCTACTGGACATTTGCCATTCCCATATTTGTATGATGAGCTATGATGATGAACCCTACAAGGCTAAAGCTAAAACATCCAACTAGCTTAATTTTACATAAAAAGTTTTGCTGCAAGACAGCAAAATTCTACCAAAGAACTCTAATTATAGCCAATTATAGCTTGTTATGCTAGCATGCTACCCGCTTGTTTCTGGGCTTTATGCTGTGCAAGGCTAGCTGGCGCTGGATGTAGCCTTAGGATAAAACCATAGATGAGGTATCAACCTTCTCTCAGGTAGTCTTTTGTAACAGGTACCTGAGTAACACAAGAAAAATCAAAATTTTATATTGGCTATTTCATGACACAGAAATGGGATTTCACTAAGTTGTGTATGTCATTTCAAACTTAGTCTGAGATTGGCAATACATGATGAATGATCGTCAGCAATGAGAAATTTCTTTGGCAAAGGGTAATGGTGTGTGTAATGAAAGAAAAAAAAAACAGGGTGAAAGATCCAGTCATACTCATTTATTACCACTCACATAATTAATTTTACACAAAAACAACTGTGGCACTGATACTGAGTTGAAATATGAACTCTAACTTGTTATTGTTGTAGTAAATCCACCCATTAAATTGTTTTGTCAGTACCACTCGCCTTTCACTTACTTTCATTCTGAAACCCACTCTCTTCCATCTTCTCCATCCTGCATATACCTCCATATCTCGCTCTCATCTTTGGCTATTTCTGTCTGTTCATCTGTCTGTTGTAGACTCACATGCACACACACCCATAAATATTCCCCTTCACACATAAGCAGCCACACACACATCCAAATCCCAGCAGTAATTCTCAGCTCATATCACAGCCCCCCAGGTCCCCACAGACATTAGAATTTTTAATGCTCTTCTCTGCTTCATCTCATCCTGTCACTGACTGATTCCTCCCTAATCACTGTTTTTGCTGATTGTTTTCTTCACATCACCTTGACACAAGTATTACTTCAAATCACTTACAATCCTGCTTATACCTTATTTTAGACAAGCCATGAAATTCTTGAGGAAACCACAACCCCCACAAC
Organism: Archocentrus centrarchus; assembly: GCF_007364275.1. Classification (NCBI taxonomy): domain Eukaryota; kingdom Metazoa; phylum Chordata; class Actinopteri; order Cichliformes; family Cichlidae; genus Archocentrus; species Archocentrus centrarchus. The sequence continues at coordinate 34,923,947 of NC_044346.1, read as the reverse complement.
CTTTTGCTGGTAAATTTATCGATTGCTGTTACAACAGGAAATTAAGAAGGTGAGAGCTTGTTTAATGCAAGCTGACATGAAATCAGTTCTTATCTAAAGTCAGAAACTCCACAGTGACCCTCCATGCACATATGCTGCACTAGTGTCAGGGAAACAGGAAATTGGCAAGCCTGTAATATAAACACTGTAAACAAGTCACAGTGATAAAACTGCCATCAAGGAATTATTTATATGTTTCACTTCACATAGTGTAGGCTACAACACATAACTGCAAGTTAGTAAGTGTAATATATAACATGGCCACCTGAACCAAGTATCTTAATAAGAAATTCCTTAAATAATACGAGAGTCCTGAGAGACAAAGCTCAGGGCAAGAGAAGGTTTTCTTTATGAAGCTGAAAGCTTGGACTCAGTGCCAACTTTTCAACTGCAAACTGTAAAGGACTTTTTTTTTAATCAATAGGCAAAAAAAGAGTTGATTTGGAATACTTGTTTAAAACCCAGTGAGACCTGCTGCATTAACAGTACACTCATTGGCCAGATAAGCATTGTTGACATTTTTTTTCCCCTTGGCTACTTATATTATTTTGAGCTTTTTTTGTTTTTGTTTTTGTTTTAATCTTAAATTCACTTTGTCACTTTGTTATCTGCTACACTGTAAAAAAAGATATACCATATTTACTCAATAAAATTGAGGCAACAGATTGCACGCAATATTATTAATTAAATATAATCTTGTTTGTAATTGAGTAAATTTTAATTAAATGAGACCCTTTGGAGTTAACCATTTAATATGAGTAGATTTAATTAAAATACATAAAGGAATTAATTAAAACCTAAACAAAAATATTGAGTAGATATCAAAAAGAGAAATGTCTAAATTAGTAAAAAGTACTAATAAAACATAATTAAATTCTACATACAAGTACCATGTAATTGAGTAATAATGATATATCTTAATCAATGAATTTACTTGAATTTACTTAGTGGATTTAATTAAATCTAAATATAATTCTTACTTAGATATATTGTGTTTATCTCATGACCCACATTTTAAGGTGAGATTACAATGGGTACCACGAAGTACAGAGTAAATAAAACTCAATTAACAGAACATACATTAAATTCTTGCCAAAAGTAACACTTTTAATTATAAAAATTATAGCATTTCATTGCAAACTTTTACAAATGCTGACCTTGAACACTATTTTTGTGAAAACAAAAATGAGTACAGTTGCCAGAGGACCTGTCGAGAAGAACTAAAAAACGTTAGGGCATGGCTACACTGTCCTACTGACATAAATTTACAAATAAATTAAATGCTTGTGACAAATAAGAGAGGAGACCATTTATGGTCATTGTATAAACTGAAATAATTGTCTTATCTTAAAGAAAAATCCTATGCTTGCTTCCTCACCTTAGTGAGCCGCTAAATTATATCAGTTATGATCTTAAAGAGAAGCACAAATCCTTGAAAAGTACATGTGCCACAACAGAAAACATGTAAAAGAACAATTTGTAAACATTTTTACCTTGAACCAACCACAACAGAATTTTTTAAGGGGTATTCAGAACGATGTCCTAAGCAGAACCTGCAAACGTAAGGACCTGTAAAGCTTTCAATAAGTCCACCAAGAGAGTGCGCACCAAGATTGTCTGCTGCCATACAACATACTGTCCCTTTAAAATTCTTTCCATCACTGGCAACAAAAACTCTAGACATACAAAACTCTTCTTTTTAAGACACAAATCTTTTGAGAGGCTCTAACACAATATCATAGCCAAATCTTTTAGCACCAACAGCCTTGCAGAGACTAGACCAGTTTATTGCACAAAGTATAGAGCGCAATCCAGGTGGTATATTTGCTAATACCCAATAAACAGCTGTGATATTGTTTTTTTACACAATGTTCCTAATGGAATCCTCAAAATAATCAATGTGGAGAATGAATGCTATTCTTGGTTCCTCTACAACGAAAAAAAATAGTTTTGTCTGAAATATTCCCCATCTTGAAATGATTCATTCTGAATGGATAAGCTTAACCTCAAGTGAAATATCCTTATTGGTCAATATATGCTGCAAGGTAGAAGGGGCACGGCATGTATTGGGAGCTGAGATTCTCCTGCAAATCAAGAGCATACTCCACTGGCTAAAATTACAAATAAATTAAATGCTTGTGACAAATAAGAGAGGAGACCATTTATGGTCATTGTATAAACTGAAAGAATTGTCTTGTCGAAAAGAAAAATCCTATGCTTGCTTCCTCAGCACAGCGAGCCATTAAATTATATCAGTTATGATCTCAAAGAAAAAGCACAAATCTATGAAAAGTGCACTTGCCCCAACAGAAAACATGTAAAAGAACAATTTGTACATAAACATTTTACCGTGAACTGACCACAACAGAAATTTCACTGACATTTGGCACCTTCAAACATTCAATTCTCAAGCTTTGTTAAAGCTGAACCTTGTGGGTCACACAAAAGTGTGCGACCATAGTCTCAGTTCAAGCCAGAAGTTTGCTCTTGAGGGACTGGACTTTCTTTGACAGCTTTGATGCATCCAGTTCCAAGAAAAGTTTTTGGAATACCTCAAAGGTGTACTTCAACTGCTTGGGATAGTCGAGATTCAGTGCATAGGTCAAGCCCAAGAGGAGACAGCAAGTCCTGGCAATATCTCCAAGTCCTCTGATGACTTCCATGCCCTCAATGACAACTCCAATTTCCTTTGGGCTGTCGCTTGTGGAGGCTATGTCCTTTGTGAGTTATTGCCACTACAAGCTGTTCAAGTTCCTCCAAGTTCTCGATGTCCTGCAACATGAAAATGTAATCAGTGCCATAGCATAAAACTTTATTTTTAAAGTAGCATATCACTTAAAAAAAAAACTGCACAACACATCACAAAGATTTTTAATAAAGAGCTCTATGTCACCCATGTCAATGTAAGGGTGAATGACAAATTAAAGCAAAATTTTAAGTTCATGTTTATTTAGGGCCCTTATTCACTGTTCACTGATCACTCATGAAAACCAGAAGGAGTTCATCCACCAGCAGCCAACAACTTCAGTGCTCCTTAGAATTGATTCAACAGACTGAAGCTGTTCTGGTAGGGCAAAAATTAAAGAGTACGAAAACAGTTTTGGTTACACATCACATACCAATGTACTTGACAGCCTCTAATCAAGGAATTACAATCCTTGAATTAGGTTAATGCGAATTAAGTTCACCTACACTGAACTCTTTGATGAGATGTTCCCCATGCTCTCCAAGGTATTCTATAAGGCACCGAAGGACAACCTCTCTGGCCGTCTCAACCCTAGGGCACGTGGAGTTCTGGAGAGGAATGCAACAACTGATAAGCCAATCATAAAAACAAAACAAAAAAATCACTGTAGATGTTCTATTAATTCGTAAATGTCAACACATAACACTTAGGGGACAATTCTGGTTTTGTACAACCTAGATCCTATTTTTGTGATTTTGGTCATCATGTTTTTAAATTCTGATAGTATTTTACTTGCCTGCTTCACTATAGAGTTAAATATACATTTAGTGAATCCTTGAGTTCATGGCAGTATTTTTGTGTATGTGTGTGTTTTCTGTTCTTATAAATGGAGTCAGTGCAGTGTCATAATTCTGTTAGTTCTGATATTACACTGCTAAAAAACAAACTTCATTCCACAGCACCTTAGTTTGAAGAGTTTGTGTGGTCCTTTTAGCTTTGTAATGCCTGGTCTGTGAAAGGTACTACATAAAAAAACTTTACAATAATATCGAACACATGGTGATAAAATGATAACTGCTATCTTGAAATGGAGCCTAAAGTCAAATATATACTGACAGCACCTAAAATCCCAATCACTGTATAGAGCGGTTAACTCCATAACCACAAAACTCACAAATAGATAAATAAAGAATTATAATCATCATGATAAAATATTATCTAGACATGTACTTTCAAAATTTTATTAGATTTTGCCACCTTGAGTGTAAAGAAAAAAATGTTGCCTGGAAATCTTACGGAACAAAGCGACTTTTAATTTTGAAAAGTATTGTACCTCCAGTGGCTCCATTATGATCTACAGTCTTTGTCCAAGTGCTCCACCTTTAGCATGAAACAGCTTCAGTAGCTTGGGAGTGTGAAGGTCCAACCCAGACATAAATTTGGGTTCCAGTTGTACAGTGGTTATTCTCTGAAATTCAGCACTGATCTGAAACAAAAAGGCAACACGACAGACAGTGGTATTACATCACTTCTCAACCTCGAAATCGTCAATGTAGAGAATTAATGCTATTCTTGGTTCCTCTACAGCAAAAAATGGGTTTTGTTTGAAATATTCCCCATCTTGAAATGATTCATAATGAGTGGATGAGCTTGGTCTTTTTTTTAAAACTTCATGTGAAATATCCTTATTAGTCAATATATGCTGCAAGGTCTCAGGAAGGGGCACGTATTGGAAGCTGAGATTCTCCTGCAAATCAAGAACGTACTCCACTGGTTCGATAAATTCAAACTGTTCCTTGAAATATTTTCTTCTTTTATAAACAGAACCAAAGGGCCCATCTACTCCCAATGCTTTGCTTGTAGGATGTGACTTACAGAGCTCTTCTGCCAATTCAGTGACAATGTCTTCTTCCACGGCACAATTGTTCTTTTTCAAACTTGTTTCAACTAGCTGATAAATTACTGGAGCAGATGCTGTGTATATAAAATGAAGCTCCTCCACCAAATCATCAATACATTTACCAGAAACGTTGTGCACACTTTCCAACTTCAAGAGAAGTAAGCCAATTCTTTGTTGTATTTCATTCGATATATCCACTGGAGGATTTATACAGGTATCCTCATAATCACTGTCACCTACATGATCAGTGGTAAAGTCTGGTGTTCACCAATGACATCTGGCTTTAAGTCTTCAATTGAATGAGATCTGTGCTTTCTGCTTTTGTGCGAAAAAAATGTGACATATATATTTGTCTTAAATGTGCATCCAGCAAAAACACACTCTACGGTTTCATGACGCCTCAGATGATTGCCAAGGTGTAGGAAATATTCTTTTTTAGTGGGATGTTTAGATGAGCAGATTAAACATGAGAAACAGAGGACTACTTCTGGCCTTCTAGCTTCATCTTCTGGATGGTATCTTGAAAGATGCGTGCGTAGGGCACTCAAAGTTTTAAAGGAGCACGGACAATCATGAACAAGACAAGGTACCGAATTTCCAGTTTCAAATGTCCTGTGCTGTAGCCTGTAATGGGTCAGAAGATCACCCCTTGTCGTTGCTCTGAATCCGCAGGTTTTACACTGCCATCTCATCTGGGGACATGTAAGAGAAACACAGTAATGTTAATGACAAAATGTGCCTTTCTGCTTAATTGCATCCCTGTATCAATCACATGCATAGGCTGTATTGTAGGGCTGGTTGGTATATCAATATTTGCATCTGTTTGTTATATGTGCACTGACGACATCCAGCCTAGCAAGACGTTAAATTTTTACACAATTATAGCCTACATTCTAGATTTGAGAGTTTCTCCCAAAACAAAACTTGTTAATTTGACTTCATTATTTAAGCCATTTTAAATATTTCATACTATTAATGAATTGTAAAGCCTAATTGTTGTACACTTGAACACGTGATTACTATAATATAATAAGTGACTGGCTACATTTTTACTGAGTTTTATGCAAAGGTAGAACAAATTAATTTTAATAGGGAGGTTTTTATAGCAGGCATCACATCAAGCTGCATCACTTCACATCAGGCTTGCGCATTAACCTACTTTTATCTTTTATATTATTTCACCACCACCACCCCTGCCTGGCTGAAGTTCGCGAAACTTTTAAACTATCAAACCTGGCTGTGCTGGACACAAAACGAATAAAGATATGGTACCGCATTACTCAAATGTTTTCAGAAGAATTGTATTGTACTGTTTCGCGTTTAAATGAGAAAATTGACGCAACCGTCGTGTTAGCTCGCCTCCCTGATACGACTTCTCGCGGCTGGCGGGAGATTAATAAACAGTAACCCTTAATAAAACTGAAGCTCTAAAACGTAACTGTTGATACACTGACTTAATGCGTTTTCAAGGTAACTTAACATTTATGACAAAACAGCGAAAGAACAGAGAGAAGTGATAACGTTACCTGCGTGGTAAACGGTCCAACACAAAGAGGAAGTAAAGCTAACGGAAGTGCAGCAAGTAGAGTTTGGAACATAGATGCTCACTATACTTAGCCCTGATAATTTCCCGTTATGGAAAGGTGTCTAATCGTAACACAAACCCCAACATGCTTATCGGCAGGATTTAATAAGTACATACCGAGGACATATCACTAACATAAACGGAACATGGGCAACACAATAGCGGAAATACTAACCAATATCTTTAAAAATAAAAGCTTGTGCTTTTGTCAGCAATACGAACGGTTCGAAACGCTACCACAGTACTAGCCTATATTAACATGGCTTAGCTAACAGAAGCCAGCTTTCTGCTGCTGAGTCTCTCTCTCTCTGTGACTGCTCATGTTGTATTATAATGCAGCATACACCATACCTATGCATTGTCCTCACCAGCCCAGTACAAACAAAATAAGTTTCCTTACCGTAGTCAACCAGATAGATGAGTAAAGAGGTAGAGGGTAACTCCCCGTCTGCATGTTTTGTGGCTATGTCTGCCAAATTCAAAAAGCGCGGTTAACAGGAAGTGCTTTTCAATTAAAAATTGACCAATTCCATTAAGTTGGATTTATTCAATTTTCTCTCTGTTTAGAATTACACAAACAGAAAGCTTATATTTGATTAACCCAGAATACGTCAGTTTTATTCAAGACATTTTTATTTTAATTTTACTTAAATAATTACAACAAAATCAAAAACACATTAATATTGAATATATTTTACTAAATTCATCAATTAAAACCTACATGACCACAGAATCATTTATTACAGTGTAGGGCATATTTTGAGCTCTATAAACTGGATGCCAACTCCCCCTGATGTAGCAACAATCCTCAAAAAACAAAAACATTTTCAAAAACCTGCTTTATATTTTTACCCTATGATCATCTGTTTTAAATAGGTGTTTTAAGTGCATATAGACAAATACACAGCTGACACAAGTTAATATATATTATTTAAATATAAATAGCCCAAGGTAATATTTTCTATAAAATTAAAGTATATGTAAAACTACTTGATCAGACCATATTTTTGTAGCAATCATCAGTTTTACAACCTGCATGAAATGATGATTGTGTGCACTGAATGAATCGCAGTCCTAAATGAGTTTTGTCTGTGAAGAAGCAATTATAAAGCATTCGTCCAGCAGATGGCACTGTGGGACCGATCTTCTCACAAAAAGGGACATTATCATAGCATCACGAAAGACCTCAAGATTCTGCCACACATTCAACAAGGCCTGCTGGAGAGCTGTAGAGAGAGGAAAAGTGCTAAGGCTGAGTCATTTTGTCACTCTAATTGCATATTGGTTTATGCATCTACAGTTTCTGTCCCCTTTTATCTTATGCAGGCTCGAGTGAGAGAATGAATTTTTATTTATTTTATTTTTTTTTTTTAGGAAGAGAGAATGATGCACTGGCTCCTATCATTGTGGAAATATATGTGTGTGTAAATGAGTGCCTGTTTAAGTGAGTGGGCGTGTTAGTGGGGTTCTTTGCATGTCTGTGTGTTTTGGGGGTGGGGGTGTTTACTGCACTCTCAGTCTCTAATAGATATTCCCATCCAGGCTGCCATTTAGAACTGGAGAGCAGCCAGCTGTATGTGCTCCCTTACTGAAGCTCTCTCTCTCTCTCTCTCTCGCTTTTGCTGCACAATTGGATTAGTGTAGAGTGATAGACACTAAAGACAGAATCTCACTGCTGCAGTCAGTAGCATATATATATATATATATATATATATATATATACACACGGACACATTGTTGTCATTCTACTCTGAGCCTAAGCAAGCTACTTTGATATCCAGATGGCTTAATTACTACATGCTAATAACAACCACACCAGTTTATGTGTGCATTTGCGAAGAAACTAAAACAACTGTAAAGGTGGATGCAAATGGACCCTACAGAAAGATGAATTGTTTCTATGGTGTGCTATTTGTATTATAAGCTGAATAGGTAATTATGAAACTACCTGCAACATTTTCTTTCCAAACTGCTGCCATGGTCAGCGGTTTCCTAGACTCTTGGCCTCATCTTGAGAAAATATATGATAACAATAAAACATACATTCTCCAAATTTTCCACCTCTTTAAAATAAGTATCACTATTCCTTGCTGGTAGCATAGCTCTCGGGATGCTGGTCTGTTGGCCAGTGTGTCAGTTAACCACTTTGAGCCTGGCTGAAATATTTGATTTGCTACTGAATTTTGTCCAAGGAAATTACATTCATAATTCCAGAGAATAAATTCTATGACTTAGGTGAGCCCCTCATGATACCATCATGAGGTTTACATTTTTGGTAATTAGTGAAAAGTCTCATCCATCCATCCATGCATGGATTTTCTTCCACTTATTATGTACAGCTTTTTTTTATGTTTCTGGGACAAATCCTGTAAGTTCTGTTGTCACTTTGTGTTTCAATAATAAAATACAGGATCCCTAGAAATGACATGTTCAGCATTTAACGCACCAATTTCAAAATTGTTATTGCAACAAACAAACTCAGGGCTGCAAGATGGTGTGGTGGTTAACACTCTTGCCTCACAGCAAGAAAGTCCTGGGTTCTAAACCACTATCTGGCCAAGGCCTTTCTATGTGGAGTTTGCATTTTCTCCCCGTGTCTGCGTAGGTTTCCTCCCACAGTCCAAAGACATGCACTTAGTGGGGTTAGGTTAATTGGTGATTCTAAATTGCTCATAGGTGAGAATGTGATTGCAAATTACAATGAATGTGAGTGTGAATGATTGTCAGCTCTACCACAGACTGGAAACCTGTCCAGGATATACCCTGTCTTTCACCCTGTGGTTGCTGGGATAGGCTCCAGCCTCCTTGTGACCCTGAATTGGATAAGTGGAAGAAGATGGATGAAAAAAAAAAGTCCTCACTCATCCTGCAGGTGGTCTTTATTTGTCCTTCATGATTGGCTCCTTTTCTAGAGGCCTGGGAGCTTGAGGGTCCTGTGTAGTATCTTAGCAGTTGCTAGGATTCTAATGGACAAAGATCTTGGATGTTATTCCTAGAATCCACTGGAGCCACTGTCCTAGTTTGGGGTTCACTGCCCTGAGGGTTCCAGTAACCACAGAGACCACTGTTGCCTTCACGTTCCACATCCTCTCTAGCTCTTCTCTCTGCCCTTGGTATTACATGAGCTTCTTGTGTTTCTTCTTCCTGATCTTGCTATCACTTGGTATTGCTAAATCTATCAATTTCTTCCTCTGCTTGTTCTCCACTACTATGTCCAGTTGGTTAGCCATCACCAGTTTGTCTGTATCTGGAAGATTGGTCATTCTTAACCACCCTTGGGGGCGTATCCCATTTTGACCTTGGGACTTCCAGGCCATTCTCAGCAGAGCTGTGCCTGAATACTATGCCAGCCACTTGGTTACGGTGCTCTGTGTGTGCCCTGCCTGCTAACATCTTGCACCCTGCTGTTATGAGCTGGATTGTCTCAGGGGCATCTCTGCACAGGCTAGTGTTGTACAACTTAGTTTCTTGTTCTTCCCATTCAGCTGACTCCACAGGACTTGCCTTACCCTCTGCTGGTATTTGGCAGTTACAGCTTACCCACTGGCCTCTTTATAGTTCCCATTTGCCTGTTGGATTCTGAGGTACTTGTAACTATCCTCAATGTAGTGCAATCCACTCAGTTCTGACTACATTTCCTCTCTTTGTTACCATCCACTACACTTCTCTAGTCTGCATGACATTCTGATGTCGTTGCCTGGCAGGGGCTTCCATGTTGTGCTGAGGCAAATTATTGGCTAGTAGTTGGATGGGACTGATCCCTTCTGGGGATCCTTGGGGATCAGGACTGTCTGGCCTTTGGCTTCTATTCTGGGTGCATCTCATCAATTGGCAGTCAGTTCAGTTTGTGCTCCCAGGTGCTCATGGAATACAGTTAGCTTCTTTGGCCAGTAGGTGTGAATCATGTCAGGGCCTGGCGCTGTCCAGCTCTTCATATTTTAGACTCTTTCCTGGATGTCTGGCATTGTGATGTTACTGGTCCCTGTTCAGGGAGGTTGCTGTTTTCTGGTCTTAGATCCACTAGCCAGTGAGCATTGTTGGTATGTGTTGCATCCTTCTCACATATGCGCTTCCAGTATTGTTCATTCTCAAGCCTTGGAGGGGGTACTGTTCTCACATTGTTCCCCTGCCACCGAGAGTGCACCTTGGATAGTTCAGTGGAGAACATCTGGTTTATTCTCCTGGTTTCTATATTTCTATATCTCTTCAAACCGATAGACATGTCTGAGTGTTTGCTTGACAGTTTTTAAGACCACAGGGATAGACAGCTTGTTGTACTTCTTAGGCACCCCTCTCTGCAGCTCTGATATTTATCTAACTTCCCTCAGTGCTGGCTTGATCTTGGCCTCTAGTCTCCTTATCTATTGTGGGCACTGCTCTTTGTAGCTGTTCATCTTTGAGCCAAGCCTCTCAAGGATCACTGTTGCTGTGATATAGTACTGTCCATAGTGCTGCATTCGTATCTTCTTGTTCTGTGGGACATTCGCTAACTGACTGAGTTCAGCTGTAGAGGTGGCCACTGAGGGGCATCGATTAGAATGCACAGTCCAGAGCTTTTTCACTGAAGATTTATTGTGGGATTGATGGAATGATACAACAGGATATTTGCTATGAGTGTGTGGGTATGTGTGTGGTTCTGAAAGAAACAGAAATATAAACATAACTAGCCATGGACTGATAAGTTCTCATCACCACAATACATAAGCTCACACATGCAGCTTAGCTTGTAACATAATTCAGCCTAGTCATGGTTAGCATGGTGTAGCTTAAATGAATTAACAGCTTTAGCCTCCATACATGTAATTAGAACAGCTGGAACAAGGCCATCTCTATACATTCCAACAAACAAAGACACAGGAATAATAATAATAGTACTGACAAATATACAAATATTCACATGACTTGTGATCGCTATCTGGACAGCTAGGTCCGCCATTACACAAACTACGTTGCACTCGCGGTAAAAATGCAGCCGCGATAAGGCGATTATTAACTAATTACAAATGCGAACACTTACTACAGCTACACAGAGTACTTGGACGAATACTCACTTGTTATTGAACGCACACAGGGATTAATGTCAAGCCAGAAACTACCTACAATCACACAGGTCTGGCAATAGCGATCACAATACTAGCACTCTCCAGCCACTCTTCTTCTCCTCCCGACAATGCTACAGCTCACACAATGCTGCGCAGCGCAGCGCTCCCTCATCAGCTGGGTTCCGGTGCAATTGAAGGCTGATCTAGGGTCAGCCCTTTGTTACAGCCGCCCCAAATTTGTACTATCAAATTTGTCACTTGACAAAGGGCTGATCGGGTCCATGTCTGGGATGTCTGGGAGGGCGATGAGGCGCACCACAGGCCTCGTATAGGTCTTGTCCTTGACCTGGACCACAGCTGTCCTGACTCTTCCATCTGTCCCTGGAATGACCTCTGTGACCCGGCCAAGTGGCCACAGGGCCCGAGGGAGCTGGGGATCCACTACCATCACGATGGTTCCTAGTTTCAGTTGGGAGGTATCTTTGTGCCACTTGGAGCGTGGCTGAAGAGTAGAAAGGTAGTGGCGGATGAAATGGGTCCAGAACTGGTCTGCCAACACCTGGGTGTGTCTCCAGCGGCGGCGGCTAAGCATTTCTGTGTCAGTGTAGACTGCCTGTGGCAGTGATGGGTCCGGCCGCCCCATGAGGAGGAGATTGGGGGTCACAGGATCCACATCAGCCACATCTGTGGAGACATAGCCGAGAGGTTTGGAGTTTAAAATCCCCTCAATCTCAATTAGCACTGTCCGGAGGACTTCCTCTGGGATAGGCTGAGGCCGGATGGTGGCGTACAAGGCAGCCTTCACCGACCTTACTTCTCTTTCCCATATGCCCCCGAAGTGTGGTGCATTTGGTGGGTTGAACTGGAACTGGATCTGGTATTTGGCCAGATGATCCTGGAGGGTGGGGTGCATTGCCTTGAAAGCATCTTTCAGCTCTCGTTCCCCTCCGCGAAAATTTGTCCCCTGGTCCGACAAGAGCTCAGCCGGTTTTCCTCTTCGGGCAATGAATCTGCGAAGAGCCATAAGGAAGGAGTCGGTGTCGAGTCCAGACAGGACATCTAAGTGCACGGCTCGTGTTGTTAGGCACTTAAACAGAATGCCCCATCTTTTCTCATGACGACGGCCCACCTGCACTGTCAAGGGCCCAAAACAGTCCACACCTGTGGAGAAGAAGGGGGGTTTCATTAGCCGCAGTCTCGCCGGTGGCAGGTCGGCCATTCTTGGTACAGATGGATTAGCTCTCCACCTCTGACAGTCAGGGCAGGAACGCTGATGCCGCTTGACTGCTTCGCGACCCTGCAGAATTCAATATTTGCGACGTAGCTCTGCAAACAACCGTTCTGCTCCAGGATGGTGCAGGCTCCTGTCGGTATCATGGATGAGGAGCTGGGACACTCTGTGCCGGCGGTCTAGGACCACTGGGTGGATGGCATCTAGGTCCAGCTGGTCACTGCGGCGAAGACGCCCTCCAACACGAATCAGCTGCACTGTCTCATCATACTCTGGGGCAAGACAGCGGAGCCTACTGGTGGCTGGCACTGGCTTGCCAGCCCTCAGTAGGTCCAGTTCCTCAGGGAAACTGTCCTGCTGGGCCCTTCTAAGCACCTCTCTCTCAGCTTCTCTGTAGTCTTCGGCAGACAGACATGCCTGGTCTGCAGCTGCCCCATGCAGGGCTCGAGCTACAGCCTCAGTCAATTCCCCAAAGGAGGAGCACTGATCAGTATCAGGCCCCAGTGAGGTTGTTACTGATGTAGTGAGGCAGCAGACAGTTGGCCTTCGCAGCTCCGCCACATCCTCGGCCTCTCCTACTACAGCCGCAGGCTGTGCCGGCCAAAGGTTTGTTACCTGTTGCAGGAAGGCTGGCCCATGCCTCCACCTGCTGTCACTGGCCAGCTCTAGCAGTGTCTTCCCCCGAGTGATGTCGTCAGCTGGGTTGTTGGCTGAGTCCACATACCTCCAGGCCTGGGCATCAGTAAGCTCCTGGATTTCGGCAACCCGGGTGCCGATAAATACCTTGTATCGACAGGAGTCAGACTTGAGCCATGTGAGGACTGTAGTGGAGTCAGTCCATAGAATGATGTTGCGGATGGGCCCAGTCAGCTCTCTCTGCAGCAGTGAGGCTAACTGAGCAGCAGTTAGTGCGGCACACAGTTCAAGTCTCGGCATTGACAGCTGTTTCTTTGGCGCAACTCTAGACCTCGCTGACAGGAAAGCCACTTCCACATAGCCATCTAGGCTCTCTGCTCGCAAATAAGCTACTGAGCCATAGGCTTTCTCTGAAGCATCTGCGAAGATGTGCAGGTCTCGATGACAGCGGGGGCTGTCCATTCCTGGGCTGACGTAACAGCGGGGCAGTGAAATCTGGGAGAGATCCTGCAATTCCTCCTCCCATGCCAACCAGGGTTGCAGCACATCATCAGGTAGGGAGGGGTCATCCCAGTCTCTGTGTTTGTCCCACAACCGCTGTACTAAGACTTTGGCCCATGTCGTGAAAGGGACAATAAAGCCCAGAGGGTCATACAGACGGGCAAGGACTCTATAGATGTTCCGCAGAGTAGGTGTGGGGTGATCCAGTATCCGGTACTTGTACCCCATGGTGTCCGAGCTACAGAGCCAGCGAAGCCCCAGGGCCAGTTCTTGAGGGTCGGTGTCGGACTCCGTGAGCCACAGCTCATTGCTCTCCGATCTGGCTTCCTTTGGGAGGTGACTGATGACCGCAGGCATGTTGCTGGCCCACTGGCGCAGCACAAATCCACCCATCGCTAGCAATGCCTTGAGCTTGTCAACCAGGTGTTGGGCTTCTTCAACAGAGCAGAAGCTCTGCAGGCAGTTGTCTACATAGAATGACCGCTCTATGGATACGCGGACATCCTCGCCTGGCTGGCTGTGGTCGAACACGTGCTTCTGCAGTGCAAATGTGGCACAACAGGGGCTGCAGGTTGTGCCAAATGGAAGGACTTGCCATACATAGATGCTGGGTGGTTCCTCTGTCTTCAGGTTTCGCCACAGGAAGCGGAGCAATGGCTTGTCCTCAGGGAGTAACCTCACCTGATGAAACATACCTTGGATATCACTGCTGACTGCGACTGTGTGTTCCCTGAAGCGCAGGAGGACTCCTAATAAGCTTGCACTTAGCGGGGGGCCTGGCAACAGCAGCTCATTAAGATTGTCTCCCTTGTACACATAGGAGCAGTTAAACACGATCCGGTTCTTCCCGTTATGGGTTACCATGTGGTGTGGGATGAACCAGGATTCAGCTGCCCCTTCCAGCTCCTCTTCTGGCACCTTCACGGCATAACCGGCTTTCTCCAGCTTATCTATCTCTGCACAATATGCCACGGCTTTGTCAGGGTCTCTCCGCAGGCGTCTCTCTGTGCTGCGGAGACTGGCTAGTACTGCCTCCTTAGGTGCTTTAAGTTGTGGCATGTCCTTCACTCTGAGAAGGGGAGTGGCATAGCGCTGGATACCGTCGACATTGACGCGAACAGTCTTTGTCTCTAGCAGGTGGACAACATCCTGGTCCTGCCTGGAACGTGTGACTAGCCGCTCATTCTTGTAGGGAAGGACATCTAATTGCCACAGTCTCTCCACACTGTGAAGGAGCTCAGCCGTTGGGGAGAGAGTGGAGAGATGCAGACACTGCTGTGTGATGGACTGCTGCTTGATGTGCTTGGTTGGCCCCTGCAGGGTCCAGCCAAGCCGTGTCTTCACTGCAGCTGGAGCTCCTGGAGGACCCAGGCGCACCTGCTCCACAGGTGTGATGAGATGAGTGTAGTCAGATCCGATTAGCAGTAGAGGGCGCACCCTGTTCAATGCTTGGAGGGGAAGGCCTCGTAAGTGTTTATGCCTTCTCTGAAGGGCTTTCACAGGGTGGGTGTGCTCCGCCAGTCCCAGTTGGTCCGCTGTGAATGCTCTGTTTATCTTGAAGGACCTTTTTGGCTGATCAGCGGGTGAGAGGGAGAATGACACTGCGGCGCCGTGTATCACTTGAAGGTCCTGCCGCACGGTCCGAAGAGCCAGGTCTTCGGCTTCACCTCTCAGTTTGAGCCTTTGTGTTGCCTCCGGGAGGATTATGGTCCGCTCGGATCCATCGTCAAGGATGGCATAGGTCTCAATGGCCAGGGGACCGTTGCGTAGCAGCACCTTGCTGACCTTCAGCAGTACTTGGCTGCATCCTGATCGCCGATCAAGGTATAGGATTTCATTGGTTGTGCTAACAAGGCACGCAGTGTTCTCCGTTTGAGGCTTGGCATTCACCTCATGCAATGCTTGCAGGTGTCTCCCTTTGCATTTCTCACACAGCATCTTCAGACGGCACTGAGCAGCTTGGTGCAGGCGACCGCATCGCCAGCATCTCCTGTTCGTCTTGATCCACGCTGTTCTCTGGTCCACTGTGAGCTGTGAAAAGTTAGCACATTGGTCAAGAAAGTGCTGATTATTGTTGCAATAGGGGCAGTACGCCGTTCTATTGGCTCGCTGGGCTCCAGCAGGTAGCTTTGCTGCCGTGGGGGTACTCTCGGGCTGATCAGCAGCAAGCAGAACACTGATGCTTTTTCCCCCTTTGCTATCACGACGTCGCTCGGGCTTGGACCCCGCGCTGTTCTTGTCCTCGCGATGCAGGGACTCATACACTGTCTCCTGGATCTTCAGCTCGTAGTTGAGCCAGTCAGAGAAGTGCAGGAGGCTGGGGATGGTGATGCGCATGGGATACAAGAACCTCTTGAATTCTGCCCGCATGTCTGGAGACAGCTTGGAGAGGAGTCGGGTGACGTGGGATCCGCAGCGGAGCTCTGTCTGTCCACTGTCCCCCAGCTGATCCAGCATGCCCACTAATGCTCTGACTTTCAGTGCAAACCGCTTGAAGCCACTGACATCACCCCGTGCCACACTTGGGGCTTCCATCAGGTCTGCAATCCTTTTGAGAGCAAGTTGGTGTGGCTGCCCGTAATGCTCAATAAGGCTTGCCATTGTCTCTGTGTAAGGATAGGAGGAGCTTGTGTACGAATCTGCGATGAGAAGGGCCTCCTCATACTTCAAGTGGTCGACAAGAATCTGGTACTTGAAGCGCTCTGTGGCGTCCTCTGGCAACAGATTCTCCAAGGCAACCTTGAGCCTGGCAAATTCCCTCGGGTCCCCTTTAGTAAATAGAGGGATAGTGGGTTTTGGACCACGGTAGACTAACTCACGCTGATGGATGCCGAAGTCTGACTCCCTCTCTGCTAGTACGTGAGGCTGGCAGTAGTCGGGGGTTCGTGGCTTTGGTACGGGGTGTGGCTCTGGGTGTGGCCCCTGTTGCTTTGTCTTTAGGTCCCTCAGCAGCTCTGTGAGTTCTGTAATCACATCTGGCCCCAGAGGTGGCAGTGGGTCATCTGTTACTGGAGGTGGTGGCTTTGGCCAGATGCCGTCACCTCCCGGAGGTGGCATATCTCCAGCTGTTGCTGGTGGAGGTGGAGGCAGTGGTGGGATCTGGTCCATGCCATCATGCTGCTGCAATGGGTGTAGCAGGTAAGCTGCCTGCTCTATTTGCTGAGAATGGGTAAGCGAGACCATGTGTGGTTGTGGGACCGGTGATGCTCTCTCTTCAAGTCGCTGCTGCAGTTGCAGCATCTGCCTTTGCATTCTCTGATTCTGCTCCATCAGTTGGTGAAGAGCATTAAGGACTTCTGGTGTAGCTCCTGAATCCTGCTTTGGCCGTGATGTACTAGGCGTGCTCTGAAAAAGGGGGTCTGCCTCATCCGACACATGCCAATGGTTTGTGCCTGCTCCAAGCTGAGCATCCGAATCAGCATACTCGACTGGTAAAGAGGCGAGAGGCGTCATCCTGGCGGGTCTCTCCGGTGTTCCTTTCAGGCTACGACAGGGTGGCTGACGCGGGGACAGGTAAGCTGCATCCGGGGGGCTGAAGGCCACTTGTTGTTCTGGGAGGGAGACTACATATTCTTCCATCCAGGCTGGTTGCCGCGTCATGCGTCGTGGGCGGGCACCCGCTGCATAATAATGTGTTTGCTGGTCTTGGGACATCTCTGACAATCCTCAGTAACCACAATAAAAGGATCTCGCTGGGGCCTCCAAATGTTCTGTGGGACATTCGCTAACTGACTGAGTTCAGCTGTAGAGGTGGCCACTGAGGGGCATCGATTAGAATGCACAGTCCAGAGCTTTTTCACTGAAGATTTATTGTGGGATTGATGGAATGATACAACAGGATATTTGCTATGAGTGTGTGGGTATGTGTGTGGTTCTGAAAGAAACAGAAATATAAACATAACTAGCCATGGACTGATAAGTTCTCATCACCACAATACATAAGCTCACACATGCAGCTTAGCTTGTAACATAATTCAGCCTAGTCATGGTTAGCATGGTGTAGCTTAAATGAATTAACAGCTTTAGCCTCCATACATGTAATTAGAACAGCTGGAACAAGGCCATCTCTATACATTCCAACAAACAAAGACACAGGAATAATAATAATAGTACTGACAAATATACAAATATTCACATGACTTGTGATCGCTATCTGGACAGCTAGGTCCGCCATTACACAAACTACGTTGCACTCGCGGTAAAAATGCAGCCGCGATAAGGCGATTATTAACTAATTACAAATGCGAACACTTACTACAGCTACACAGAGTACTTGGACGAATACTCACTTGTTATTGAACGCACACAGGGATTAATGTCAAGCCAGAAACTACCTACAATCACACAGGTCTGGCAATAGCGATCACAATACTAGCACTCTCCAGCCACTCTTCTTCTCCTCCCGACAATGCTACAGCTCACACAATGCTGCGCAGCGCAGTGCTCCCTCATCAGCTGGGTTCCGGTGCAATTGAAGGCTGATCTAGGGTCAGCCCTTTGTTACACTTCTAGTAGACTTTCAGAGGGTATTTCAAGTTTTCCTGGTAATCAGTCAGGATTCACGGTTCAGGTTTCCAGCTTAGCCACGATCTTCTCTTTCCACTCAACTAGAATTCACTGTACCAGTTGTTCTTGGGGCTTGGTACCCAGTCTCAGAGTGTGGGGATCAGGATATCTCCCCACTGACCTGCCGTCCTGGCTCCCCTTTGTTGTAGCATTTGTCATCAGTCATAAGTCTCTAGCTGTGATAGTATAAATTACTGGCAAGTTTCACACCAAATAAAAATATTATCATTTAGAGCAGAAGATACCAAATGGTCAAAATAATAAAAAGATTGAGTTTTCAGACCTTAAATAATGCAGATAAAACCAGCTCATATTTATTTTTAAACAACACAATACTAATATTTTAACTTAGGCAGAGTTTTCAGTCAGAGCTATCATGCATCTGGGCATGCTCTCCATCAATCTTTCACATTACTGTTGCTTGACTTTATGCCACTCCTGGTGCAAAAATTCACCAGCTCAGCAATGTTTGATGGCTTGTGGCCATCTATCTGTCTCTTGCTCACATTCCAGAGGTTTCTCAGTGGGGTTCAGGTCTGGAGATTGGGCTGGCCATGACAGTCTTGATCTGGGGGTCGTGCATCCACCTTTTGATTGACCCAGCTGTGTGGCAAGGAGCTTTGTCCTCCTGGAAACAACAATTATCAGAGTTGGGGGATATTGTCAGAGCACAAGAAAGCAAGTTTTCTTCCAGGATAACCTCGTGCATGCCTTGATTCATGTGCTCTGCCCAAGATGAGTCTGCTTGAGTCCAACCTTCTTGAAGCACCCCCAGATCATTATTGATGCTCCACCAAATTTCACAGTGGGAATTTCTAGCTCTGCTACTTGATTTTGTTCTTACAAGTCTTAGAAATTTTAAGAATGGAAGTAATCTGATGCTCATTATATACCTCTGTCAGTAAAGCCAGAACTGAACCCTCCTTTTCCTCACTCAAAACTTTTCTTTTCAACTCTTTTGGCATGGTCATTTTTTGATTCCAGTTACTTTTGAGATACTGCTATAATATATATATATATATATATATATATATATATATATATATATATATATATATACACATACACTACTCAAAAAAATAAAGGGAACACTCAAATAACACATCCTGGATCTAAATAAATGAAATATTCTCATTGAATACTTTGTTCTGTACAAAGTTGAATATGCTGACAACAAAATCACACAAAAATCATCTATGGAAATCAAATTTATTAACCAATGGAGGCCTGGATTTGGAGTCACACACAAAATTAAAGTGGAAAAACACACTACAGGCTGATCCAACTTTGATGTAATGTCCTTAAAACAAGTCAAAATGAGGCTCAGTATTGTGTGTGGCCTCCAGTTGCCTGTATGACCTCCCTACAATGCCTTGGCATGCTCCTGATGAGGTGGCTGATGGTCTCCTGAGGGATCTCCTCCCAGACCTGGACTAAAGCATCCGCCAACTCCTGGACAGTCTGTGGTGCAACGTGACGTTGGTGGATGGAGCGAGACATGATGTCCCAGATGTTCTCAATCGGATTCAGGTCCCAGGAACGGGCAGGGCAGTCCATAGCTTCAATGCCTTCATCTTGCAGGAACTGCAGACACACTCCAGCCACATGAGATCCTTTATTGAGTGTGTCTTGCTAATTGCCAATAACTTCCACCTGTTGTCTATTCCATTTGCACAACAGCATGTGAAATTGATTGCCAATCAGTGTTGCTTCGTAAATGGACAGTTTGATTTCACAAAAGTTTGATTTACTCTGAGTTATCTTGTGTTGTTTAAGTGTTCCCTTTATTTTTTTGAGCAGTGTATATATATATATATATATATATATATATATATATAACATTTGTGAAAGAATGGGTCACTCTCAGGAGCATTACTCTCAGTGAATTCCAGTATTGTACCATGATAGAATACCACCTGTGCAACAAGTCAAGTCATCAAATTTTGTCCCATAACAAAGTCATTGGGGACGGCAGCAACTCAGCCACTAGAGCAGTGATGATGTTTTTTCTGGAGTGACGAATCACGCTTCTCCATCTGGCAATCCAATGGACAAGCCTGGATTTGGCAGTTGCCAGGAGAAAGCAAGGCCCATGTGGGTGAGCCAGGGCTTCTCATCCACCATCAGTGTCTGACCTCACAAATGCACTTCTGGAAGAATGGTCAGAATTGTCATAAACAAACTATTAAACCTTGTGCAAAGACTTCCTAGAAAAGTTGAAGATGTTATACCAGCAAAGGGTGGGCAGACATCACATTAAACCTTATATATACACACACACACACACACACACACACACACACACACACACACACACAAGAGAGAGAGAGAGAGCATCCAAACAAAGAAATGGGGATACAGAGAGGAAGGTAGTCCGACTTCAGTGTTATTTCCCTGATGACCTGTCTCCCCCATGTGACCTACTTCCACTATGGGTTACGTCAGATCCCATCCACTCAGTAATTCATCTCTCTTGTGTGTGTGTGTGTGTGTGTGTGTGTGTGTGTGTGTGTGTGTGTGTGTGTGTGTGTGTGTGTGTGTGTCTTCAAAAGAGTAAAGTGATACCAGAGGCCAGTTATCCAGAGATCACAGCAACCCTGGGTCTGCTTGTGCTCCTTCATTCTTATGAAGAAATCTGGTCTTGGTCTCTGTGTGCACATGCGTGTGTTCCAAATAACAAAGATTTAAAACAAAATTCTCAGTACGCTGCTCTTCTTGTGTCTAGTGGAGAATCCTTCATGTTCTACTACAGCTACAACATGATGTCACTTATTCCACAAGTAAACAACTAAAGCTATTTTGGACATGATTTTGAGTTCTAAAGAGATAACAGCTATTGAGTCTGAAGTTTTTGCCAGATGCAGCTCATGTCAAACATGCTATCTTGTGACTGTTTAATTATTTAAACCTGTAAAACAATTCAGTGGCCTATTATGAATATGAACAGTTATATTGTGTATGAAATAACAAAGCAGTGACAAACACCAACAGTTTAAATGAGGGAAACAAATCCTAATGTTTGCAGATAAAAACAGATGTACATTGGATCACTTTCCTGTTAATAAGCCATCATTTTACATGCTCATCAAAGGTTAAAAATACACAACCACAAACTTGTATATACCTGTAAGCCAGTACTTTTTCTGTGTACAATATCATGTAGAAATGTAAAATCAGCACTCAGACATCTGTCAGCTCTACTTTGCAAACATAAAAAATACAGTTCTACTAGAAAATCACAAAGAATACACATTAGGTGGTATTTGAAAATTGACATGTACCTCTAACCATCACAGCAAAAACAAAACAGTGATCCAAAGTGAGCAAGAAAATATGGAAAGTGGACCTATGTTCACCACATTGTTAAAAACATAATTCCAAATGAAAGGATAATGTTTTTCTGTGCACTAGATTTGTAAACATGGTCATTATGCTCATCATCAATGTTGTGTCTACAATTTGCACCTAAATGTGACAATTTCTATAATGCAGCTTTATTTTTGCAGGCATATGTTTGAATTTTGTGACTAAATTAGAGGAAAAAAAGCCTTTTATACTGTTTCATGAAGGGGTAATTGAAGTGCTACAATAATACTGTAGGGTTGAGCTGGAGCCTATCCCATGTGCAATAGGGCAAAAGGCAGAATGCATCCTGGACAGACTGCCTGCCTATCACAGGGCTAACACAGAGAGACAGCCAACCATTCACACTCGCACCTACAGCCAATTTAGAATCACCAATTAACCTACCATGAGTGTCTTTGTGGGAGAAAGCCAGAGTGCCCAAAGAAAAATGCAGAAACAGGGAGAACATGCAAAGGGCCCAGCCAGCAAATTTGAACCCAAGACCTTCCTGCTGTGAGGTGATGGTGCTAAGCGCCACACCACCATATTCATTTTCAGAATATTTAATGCAGAGGTTACTTTACTGATGGGAGCAGCTGAAGGGTGAAGCTGATGACTTACTCCCACCGAGTTTTGGAAAATTCTCATTTCTCTCCCTACAGTCCTTCCATCTCCTTTTCCTTTTCCCTCTTTGTCAGGTCCTTTCTGTCACAGATATTTCCTAAAAGTACATGTCAGAAATGGAGGGAGAAGATGAAGAGGTGGTAATGGTGGCAGGTGTTATGTTTGAAGGTGTGTGTGTGTGTGTGTGTGTGTGTGTGCCTGTCAAAGGTACAGGTGCTCTTGCAGTGTCAGAGAAAACGGCAGGCTCAATCTGGGGTCGGCTGATTGGCCAATTAGGGACTGTTTCCATGTGACATGCGGCAGTCAATTTACTCTCCTTTTTTCACTGTCTGTCCCTCTCTCTTTCACTCTCATCCCTAAGTGGCTCCGTCTTTACCACTATCCTATCTGTCTCTTCCAGTATCTCATCCACTTTTTCTTCCTACCATTCAATTTGTTCCCTCTTCCTCACTTACCTGTAGTCTACTTTGCTTCCCTCCCAAACATGCGCTTCTCAGTCTCATGTCCCTCATACAACTCCCTGTCGCTCTTTTGTCATTTTCAGTATACCCTTTTCTACCCTTCCATTGTACTTCTTCACCACACACATCACTATATACACTCCTCTAATCAAGATATGCCATTTTTTACTAATAGAAGAAACCAGCCATTATCTAAACTCTCCAAAGACCATGCTGGTCCCAAACACACATGTGGCTCTGACAATTAAAAATCAATATTCACTGAGAATGTCAAAAAGTTAACAACTCAATAGATTTTCCATGTAGGTATTAACAGCTTGGAAAGTTGTATTTATTAAATATCCCTTTGAAGTTAACTGTTCTGAAACCCACTAAAAATCATGCTGTGTGTCCCTACTGATGTTTTAAAATTGGAGGAGAGGGATGTGTTGAGATTTTCTGGACTTGGAATAAAAACATATTCAGCAGAGGGTAAGGGAAAAAAAGGGAAAAAAGCACTAGCTGTACAAAACTGGGTGGATCGCATAATTATGAAACAATCAGGAAAACATTATTTGAAGAATAACTGTTTTCATATTTAAAAATATATCTATAAAAACAGTATATATTACATTACACAACAGTGAGGAACATATTTCATTAAAGTAGAGATCTTTCTGAAAGTGCTGCAACTAAGTTTAAGGATGCAATTCCTCCACTGTCATCATCTTCAGTGCCATCTGCCAACACAGTGCAGTGCAGCTACCTAAACTCTCCTCCCACAGAGGTCAATTGTCTCATTAATAGTGTAACATCCTCACTGTGTATGATGCTGGATATTGTGGCTTCTCTGAAAAAGAAAGCCTCAAATCAGAAGTGCTTGACTCCCTGGTATAATTCACCTTAAAGCCGATAACCCGTAAGCTTTAGAGGAAATGGCATCTCACTAATTTAGAAGATCTTCATTTGATCTGGAAAATGAGTTTGCTGCACTATAAAAAATAAAGCCCTCGATAAAGCTAGGATATCTTAACAGTCACCACTGATTGAAGGAAATAAGGACAATCCCAGGTTTCTTTTCAGCACTGTAGCCAGGCTGACAAAGAATCAGAGGCCTCTTGAGCTGAGTATTCCTTTAACCTTAAATAATAATGACTTCATTAATTTCTTCACAAATAAAATTTTAACTATTAGAGAAAAAGAAATATTCATGACCATCTCACGGATGCAGCATTACACACAGATACTTTCAATGCTACTGATATTTGTTTAGACTCTCTCTTTGATCTTTCTGAGTTAACTTCAATAGTTACTTCCTCCAAACCATAAACATGTCTATTAGACCCCATTCCTACAAGACTGCTCAACGTCCTACCATTAATTTGATCTTAAATATGACCTATGTATCTCTATTAATGGACTACATACCACAGGCCTTTAAGGTGGCAGTAATTAAGTCAGTAAAGCCAGGAGTTGAGGACGCCATTATCTACCTGCTAAACCGAGTCTACGCTCACCTGGATAAGCCGGCCAGCACTGTGAGGGTCATGTTCTTTGACTTCTCAAGTGCATTCAACACCATTCAGCCTGCTCTTCTGGGTGATAGGTTGACAGCGATGCAGGTAGATGTCCCCCTTGTGTCCTGGATTGTTGACTACCTGACTGGAAGACCACAGTATGTATGCCTGCAGCACTGTGTGTCTGACAGAGTAGTTAGCAACACTGGAGCCCCACAAGGGACTGTCCTCTCTCCCTTCCTCTTCACCCTCTACACCACAGACTTCAGCTACTGCTCAGAGACCTGCCATCTTCAAAAGTTTTCTGATGACTCTGCAGTAGTTGGATGTATCAGCAGGGTTGATGAGGATGAGTACAGGAGGACAGTGATGGACTTTGTCACATGGTGCAAGCGGAACCATCTAGAGCTCAACGTGACAAAGACAAAGGAACTGGTGGTGGACTTGAGGAAAGACAAGGCACCGGTGGCCCCTATGTCCATCGGAGGGGTCAGTGTGGACACTGTTGAGGACTACAAATATCTGGGAGTACACATTGACAACAAACTGGACTGGGCTAAGAACACTGATGCCCTATACAGGAAGGGCCAAAGTCGCCTCTATTTTCTGAGACGCCTGAGGTCCTTCAACATCTGCCGGACTATGCTCAGGACCTTCTATGAGTCTGTGGTGGCGAGTGCCATCCTCTATGCTGTTGCATGCTGGGGCAGCAGACTGAGGGCGGCAGACGCCAACAGACTCAATAAACTGATCCACAAAGCCAGTGATGTGGTGGGAGTGGAGCTGGATTCGCTTATGGCAGTGTCGGAGAGGAGGATGCTGTCTAAGCTGCAGGCCATTATGAACAATGGCTCCCACCCACTCTACAACACAGTGATGGGACACAGGAGCACATTCAGTGCAAGACTCATCCCACCAAAATGCACCACAGAGCGCCACAGGAGGTCATTTCTACCTGTGGCCATCAGACTCTATAACTCCTCCCTTAATAGGTGACATTGTGGTTCATCAGTGTCATTCACTTATCAGTATTCAATTGTACATAAAATTGTTTAAATTTCCATATACAGTACATTGTACATACACTATATACATTGTGTACAATGTACATACACTTATACATTGTACAAAAAAGGACTGTGCATATATATATAATGACACCTATTTAAAAATTTTTGCACTCACAATTTTCATATGTGTATAGATTTAGATGTGTATATAGTCAAAATATCTCTTTAGTCTTTATACTTTTATGCCTTTAGTGTATGTTATTGTGTTTTAGGTTTACTCGTTTAAATAAAACGGTTGCAGCTGTAACAATAGTAATTTCCCTTTGGGATCAATAAAGTATTCTGATTCTGATTCTGATTAACATACATACATAATTAACATCCATCCATCCATCCAATTGTGGGGGCAGCACACGAAGAACTGTGTGAATTATTGGATGTGGATGAAAGACAGGTAGATCAAGAGGTTTATGATAAGATATATCAGAGTTTAAACTGTTCATACAAGGCGTGAATGAATGGATCGCAAATGTCCATAAAGATCCTCAAGAAGGTATTGATGGAAAGCCATGTGATAATGAATCTGAGGCCTGTTCAGTTGTATGCCATAGTGTATCTAAGGCCAGTTCAGCTGTAAGTCATGTCTCAAGTACTACTTCTGCGAAGTTGAGAATTAAAGCAGAACGTGAAGCGTTGTTGGCAAGAGCAGCAGCAATGAAAAAGAAAGCAGCATTGGAGCAGGAGGAAATTCGTTTAAAATTACAAAAGGAGCAGTTGGATATTGAAACGGAGCTTGCCGCTTCAGATGCCAAATTAAAGGTGTATGAGGAATACGAGGACGTTCGTTCAGTAGATGAACTTTCCGAGCCACTTCCAGGACTCAGGAATTTATCTGTGACTGACAAACCAGATAATCTTTACAGCAATGACAATTACGCGCCTCATCACCTCTGGTATCCAGTTCAAACCCAGCTGCAAATGTTTCAGAAGAAAGAAAGCCTTGGCCAGGATTGGATTCTAGCAGCACTGCGCCCCGTCCTGATGATCGCGACCATGCTGATATCTCTTCAGACAGCTTGTATGAAGTGCTACGGCGCCAAAATGAAGTCACAGAGATTCTCATTAAACAACAGAGTTTCTCTCAACTGCCTCCTAGAGATATACCAATGTTTAGAGGAGATCATCTGACTTACAAATCCTTCATAAGAGCTTTTGAGCATGCCATCAACAGTAAAACAGACAGCCCTCAAGATCGGTTGTACTATCTCGAACAGTTCACAAGTGGAGAACCACTTGATCTTGTTCGTAGCTGTGAGCACATGAGACCTGACAAAGCTTACAAAGAAGCCAGGGAATTACCTGATCGCCACTATGGAGATGAGTTTACCATCGCCACAGCTTACATCAAGAAGGCAACGGAATGGCCTCAAATAAAACCTGAAGACAGAAAGGGATTAAACGCCTTTGCTTTGTTCTTGATCGGATGTCATAACACACTGAATGATGTAGACTACATGGACGAAATGAACAATCCAACAAACATGAAGTGCATTTTGTCTAAGCTTCCATTTAAACTGAAGGAAAGATGGAGAAGCTATGCTTATGATATCCAAGAAAAAACAAGAAAAAGAGCTAGATTCACAGATTTAGTGGAGTTTGTTTACTGTCAAGCAAAGGTAGCAAATGACCCACTGTTTGGAGATATTCTGGATTCCACTGCAGGGAATCAGAAAGGCTTGAAAAGAAAACCTAACATTGTCAAAGGTGGATCTAAAGGAAGCAGTTTTGCTGTGGACATCTCTACTGAGAATAATGTCAGTAAACGCCAACTTGAGAAAACAACAGCTTCAGTCAAGACTGCAAGCGTTTTCCAAAATCCATGTCTTTACTGTTAAAGGAACCATGCACTCATTGTGTGCAGCAAGATCAAAGAGCAGCCTTTGAAAGACAGAATACAGTTCCTGAAAATGGTTGGTCTTTGCTTTGCATGTCTAACAGCAGGTCATCGCGCCAAGGACTGTAGAAAAAGAACCTCATGCCCAGAGTGCTCCCTCAAGCACCCAGCAATCCTGCACGTGGTAAAGGATGTTAAAGAAAAGAGATTGGGATGAAGAAATCCATGGAAGGCCACGCAAGACATGGCTGGATTGGTTAGCACACCTCCACAAGCTTTCAGATCTAAAGGTTAGCAGATGTTTTAAACCTGCCACCTTTGGTCTAGCAAAGAATGCTCAAATCCACCACTTCTCAGATGCCAGTCAGGATGGTTACGGCGTTGTGTCATATCTTTTGTTGACAAATGGACAAGGTGAGAAGCATGTATCATTCTTAATGGGAAAGTCCAGAGTCGCTCCACTCAAACAGATCACGATTCCCAGAATGGAATTGACGGCAGCTAACAACTAGCATATCACATTAGTCTGGAGAGAATGTTTGCTTCTTCTACAAACCAACTGAATGAATTTGATTCTGTCTGGTTCCCACTGATCAGCTCCATTACTTAGTGGAGGGTGGTTGGCTGTTAGCTTGTCTACCAGTGTGTCATGTAGGTGGCTGGGGGTGGATTTCAGGGGCTGCTTGTGTCCAGTGGCTTCCTGGGACTGGAGACCTGTGGCTGCCTTCTTGTGGTGTCTCTATACTTGCCCTGGTTGTTGGCAGTGGGGGACTTGGGTGAGTGCTGCCTTGCGGTCTTGGGGTGTGGGGCCTGGGTTGCTTGGGGTGGCAGGTGCTCCTCTGTGGGACTCGGGGTGCGAGGTCTGGAGCCCTGGACCCTGGGATCACCCGTTTCCTGGATGGGTCCCTCCCTGCACCGGGGTGGTCTGTGCCATTCTGGGCGCACCACCAAGTGGGGAGGGTTGGCCTGCCCCATGTTGGGATGTCCGGTCTGTGCTTCAGGAATTCTGGAGTGCCTGCAGGATGGAGGGGGTGGGGCATTCAGGTTAGGCAGCATCAATCATACCAATATGGGGTAGTTAGGATGAGACGGGGGCATCATATTTCCGAATAAGGACAGTTTGTGAATGGGTGTTTGGTGTTGAGTAGACTACCCTCTGCGGTGGGGATGATGGTGCTGACCTCGGGCGCGGCAGTTCTGTGGGGTATTGTCACTGTAGGCCCTTGGTCCATTTCTCCATGCCCTGTGTTGAGGTGTAGGAAACTGGGGTCTACTGAGTCAGTTGAAAGCTGTCTCTCTTCTTCCGGGGGTTGTCCTCTTCCTTCCTGGTCCTATGTATTCCGGCCTGGGGTTCTTGCCCCTCAACTGGGGGAGCTCCATCTGGGGCCTCCCTCTCAATTCTGCTGGGGTGGGCATGCGGTTGTCATTGGAATGTGTGGTCATGGGTCTTTGCTCTTGGGGGGCTGCAGGTGACCCGGGTCCCCAGGGTCTTTCTCTATCTGCCCCTAGCTTCTGGGGAGCGTTGCCTTGAGGTGACTGATTTGGCACTATATATTAATAAATGTAACTAAATTGAAATGAAATGAAAACATCTTACTATTAATGAGTTGGACACTGTTATGACTTCATAACTGCCTTATTTTTTCATGGCATAAATTCAACAATCCTCAGAAATTTTGGGCCATATTGATGCGATAGCATCACATCCGTGGTGCAAATCTCCTGTTCCACCGCATCCCAAAAGGTGCTCTATTTAATTAAAATCTAGTGACTGTGGAGGCCATTTGAGTACAGTGAAATCATTATGTTCATGAAACCAGTTTGAGATGATCTGAGCTTTTTGACATGGCGTGTTATCCTGATGAAAGCAACCATCAGAAGATGGTTACACTGTCCTATTGTGATGGACACAGTCAGCAATATTACTCAGGTGGGCTGTGGTGTTTAAATGATACTCAATTGGCAGTAGGGGCCCAAAATGTCCCAAAAAATATTCCTCCACACCATTACATCACCAGGAGCCTGAATCGTTGATACAAGGCAGGACAGAGTGATGCTTTCATGATATTTATGTCAATTTATGACACTACCACTCAAATGTCAGAGACGAAATCGAGCCTCAAAAACAGGCAGTGTTTTTCCAGTGTTCTACTGTCCAGTTCTTCCAAGTCTGTGTGAACTGTACTCACTGGACATTTTCTCCTTTTTTGGACCGTTTTCTGTAAACTCTAAAGATTGTTGTCTGAGAAAATCCTAGTAGATTCTGAAATCTACAGCTGAAATCTACAGCCCAACTGGCACCAACAACCATGCCACGTTCAAGGGCTCTTAAATCACCTTGATGCTCAGTATGAATTTCAGCGGGTTGTCTTGACCATGTCTTTATGCATAAATGCTTTGAGCTGTTGCCATGTGATCAGCTGATTGATATTTGTGTTAATGAGCAGCTGAACAGATGTACTTATATCATAAACCACGTAACTAGATGAGTCAAGCACTTAAGTACTTACATCAGTGATGTTGAATAGACATTTTAACTCAAAAACCTATTCAGATTTGGATGTTTCAGAGAGACAGTCACAGGGTATTATTGTACCCCACTCTCATTCTTTTCTGCGTCTCCACAGCACAGGAGGAGAAAGAGACACTGTGCTGTAGTGAGAAGAGACACTGACTGAAATTACTCCAAGCAGCGTGCATGAAAAAAAAAATCCTAATATAACAGATTGGTGGATATTTCTTGCTTTCCTCTCATTGGTCTGAATAACTTGCTGTTGCACTGTGTTGCTGCTGTGCTTGCTGCCTGTACTTTGTGCACTGTCAATGTCCTTTTTGATGCACTACCGCCAATTTAGGTGGGAATCACCACCTTCTTCACCAGTGTACTGGTCAGCCCCCACCTTATCCCATTATTTCCCATTATTCCCCAGGTTTAAAGCAATAAACGCATTAATTCATGATTAAATGTATATTATTCATCTTTAATTCATTACATTTCTAATGTTTTCATGCTTTTCTATTTTGGTAATTCCAAAGTGGACACACCACACTAATCAAACCCAATGTAAGTGGTCAGTTGGAAAATTATTATTGCTCATTTTACTTAACATTTAATTCATGTTTTAATACACATATAATTAACTAATTTCAAATTACATTGACTGACTATAATTAAACACTGGAAAACATGTGAAAAAGATACAAACCATGAAGGCATAGCCTTCTGTAATAATGACAACTGCCTTTGGGTTATAGAGCACTGTACTACCAGGATTTGAGTGCAAAAGTAACACATAGAAAAAGAGAGAGAGAGAGAAAGGGGTTTTGTTCATTGCAACCACAGGTCTCAAAGGTCTTGATCCTTAAGTCAGTTCAAATACCCACAGCTGAGGTGAACTACCTACAGCTAAGGTGAAGCAATTCCATCCAGTTGTGGGCAGGAAACTGTCTGACAGATTAAAACAGGGAGGATGGCTTTTCTAATCAGTCTTCACATTCAACTGCAGTACTGTCTGGTTGCCAGTTTAACAGCTGCTTTGCAGAACAAGCACACACTGAACTTTAATGGGATGATTTTTTTTTTAAACTACAGCAATTACATAAAATCCTGTTTTGTTTAGTAAACAGCAAGAGAAAATAGAGAAAAAAATCGAGTTTTCTTCTGTTTCTTAAAATAAGATCCTGTCATGCTATTCATTATGACCTCTAGTGCAAGTTCAGTAGCAATAGATTCAGTACAGAAAATATAGCAGCAAAGCAAAGGCTTAATTCAAAGTCACATGACTCCTGATATTATACCTTCAATGCTTTCAACAGTTTCCCATAATACAGCTATAATGCAGGACTAATTTAAACCACAACCTCATCTTCATCCATAAAAGCCAAACATCTTTGTTTTCCCCTTTTAAGTAGCTTTAAAAGGTTACAGTGCACATCATCCATCATTTTATGAATCCAAACCCAGCTCAGGTCCTCAGCTGTGCATTTCAATTCTATGCAGCTAAGCAAAAATTAAATAAAACAATCCCTGCCAAAAATGTTTGCCATCCCCATATCTAACTAAACATATAGCTGATCGGGACTCTTAGTCTTGGTTTTGGCGACATTTTGGCAGGCTGCTGTTTGTCTGCCGCAAACTGTTTTGCTTTCCAGTATCTTCATTTTTGACCATCTGTATTGGTAGCGCCTCCTAGCATGGACAAGTTGGGCTACCAAGGGCTGGTCCATGTGCAGACTGGAGAGAGGAGAAAAGTGATATGCTACTCTGTCAGCAATTCATATTTTTACAGGCACACTTACAGGCAGATATGCAAACTTAATGTGCACTTACATGACATGCAAAGACTCAAAGAGACACAATTATGGGACATGTGCATACTTGTGTATGCATACTTGCTAAAAGCATACACACATATACACACACACACACACACACACACACACACACACACACACACACACACACACACACACACACACACACACACACACAGAGTCTTTGTTGCCACTCCAGCTCTTGTCTTCTCTTCTGGTGCCCCTTGTTGAGGGCTTTGATATTGTTTCCAAGCCTGGTTTCCTCTGACCTGCTTTGATGCTGGTGTCTAGTTGTCTTGTCATCTCCCCTCTCTTCTCTTCCATCTCTCTTTCTCTCCTCCCTTTTGGTGTGTCGAGACAACAGGGGTGCTGGGAGCTACTCGCCACTCAGCGTTCTTTATCTCTTTCTTCCTCTTCCACTGTCTTATTTTCTCCTTCTCTCTCTGTCCATTTTTCTTCCAACTTACTTCTCTGTCTTATCGGTACTGATGCACATCTCTTTCATGTGTTGCTTTCAGTTTTTTTCTTAGACATTGGCCTTTGTTACTTTATATACTTTTCCACATTCTTCTATTGCAAACTTTATGTGTGTTGAATCTAAAACTAAGTTATGTGCTTATCTGTCTAAGGGATGGGGTTGGTGTTACTTGTTTCTTTTTGTTGTAAACAAATTTTACAGAAAATACCAAAACCAACAATATGTTTTGCCATACTTTAAGGTATTCCTATACTGAACATTAATTTTAATTAGCTCACAAAACCATAGTGAACTAAA
Source organism: Archocentrus centrarchus (assembly GCF_007364275.1). Taxonomy (NCBI): domain Eukaryota; kingdom Metazoa; phylum Chordata; class Actinopteri; order Cichliformes; family Cichlidae; genus Archocentrus; species Archocentrus centrarchus. The sequence continues at coordinate 34,891,842 of NC_044346.1, read as the reverse complement.
ATATTGTTTTAAATGCAGCTTTAACAGTTAAACACTTATATAATACATTGGTCATCGAGAAAATCAAATAATTAAAATGAGTAATAAATTCTTGAAACATGTTTGCTTGTTCAAGCATCTAAAACGTGATTGTTATCTGCATTATATGATCCTAGGTTGAATCTTGTTTAGTTTTGGTCAAACAAAATAACTGATTTGTGGATGTCATCTCTGGCTAAAAGAATGGGAGAAGGATGTGTTTTGTTTTAGTGTTGGGCAGACGTTGTGATTGTGACTTCCTTCAACACCGCTATCAGCTTTCTCTTCAGTTTTACCAGGCGGATATTTTTTTTAACATTGTTTTTCCTGTTTGACGTTTCATATTTATCAATCTTTCCCATTTTCTATTTTTTAAGCTCCATCTGCTTCGTGGCTGGGCAGTGAATAAAATTATGCCAGTTTTTTTTTTTTTTTTTTTTTTTTTTTTTTTTTTAAGAAAATTAATGTCATGTGTCTGATATCATCTGATTTTAATCAATCTTCATTTTAATGAACATCCATAAATTATATTTTTCAGATGTCTTTATTTTTTTTATTGAAAATAGCACTGGTATTCTGGTTCTTAATTATGTGTTTACATGCTTGGTTTATGTGTGCACACTGAATTTGACAAGAATACTTGGCTTATAATTTAAAAAATTCATTGTTGGAAATCTTTTGTACACCTTACTTGACCAGAGGTTGAGAACTACTGAATGACAATAATTAACGGTATCCGTTTTGGTTCCTTTTTATATAGTTTACTTTATATTCTACTTATATTCTATTTGTTTAAGTGTTAGTTCATGTGCAATATTGCTTTTGGTTTATATATGAGATATTAAGGGGCCTGGGCCTATAAGAATGTCTGCTGGTAGAGATGTGCCATTGTTACCTGTACATGACAATAAAAAACTAAGCTAAGCTAAGCTAAACTAAACTAAGCTAAACTAAACTAAACTAAGCTAAGCTAAGCTAAGCTAAACTAAACTAAACTAAACTAAGTTTTCTGGACAAACTGGATATCCCTTGTATTTCAGAAAATACAAGAACTGGCCTTGATAAAAAAGTAGATCGAGATGATATTTGCAAAGCCATCACTAGTATGAATGGTGGTAAAGCACCAGGTCCTGATGGACTTCCAATAGATATATACAAATTGTTTAAAGAAAAATTAATTGGTCCATTGTTAGATGTATTTGAGGAATCATTTCAGATAGGTCACCTTCTTAGCTCGCTGCAAAGAGCCCTGATCACTCTTATTTTAAAACCAGGTAAATCACCAACTGAAAGGGGCTCTTATAGACCCATATCACTCCTGAATTCAGACACAAAAATTTTAGCTAAAGTATTGGCTATGAGATTAGAGACGGTTTTACCAGCCATTATACATTCAGACCAAAACGGATTTGTCCAAAGTCGCCAGAGCTTCCATAATATTAGAAGAGTTCTTAATGTAATCCACATGTGAGAAGGGTCCCCTGCCACTGCAGTTTTATCACTGGACGCAGAGAAGGCATTCGACTGAGTCGAATGGGTATATGTTCTTGAGGTACTTAAGCGTTTTGGATTTGGCAACTATTTTTGTAAGTGGGTTGAAATTTTATTTATGGATTCTACCGCAATGGTATCTACGAATAGAATAGTATCACGACCGTTTGAGCTCCTACGAGGCACAAGGCAGGGTTCTCCACTTTCACCTTTGCTCTTTGTAATAGCTATGGAACCTTTGGCAATTGCAATTAGATCGCACCCCTCAATTTATGGTATCAGATTGGGAGACCTGGATCACCATATAGCAGTATATGCAGATGACACCATAATTTTTCTGTCTCATCTCGCAGAATCAGTTCCGTCTCTCCTGAGCCTGATTGATCAGTTTAGTGCCTTCTCGGGTTTCAAAGTGAATAATGATAAATCATCCATAATGTTTCTGAGTGAAGAAGGCAGAAATAAACCAACTCTCTCCCACCCATTTGTGAATGCTACAGAAGGATTCAAGTATTTGGGTATAAGAATAGCCCCAAAAGTCACCAATCTTAGTTCAATAAATTACGATCCTCTGCTAGTGAAAGTGTCAGAGGATATCACAAGGTGGACAACGCTGCCTCTGTCTATAGTGGGCAGAATAAACATAATAAAGATTAATATACTACCCAAATTTCTCAATCTCTTCCAATCAATTCCATTAGCTCCCCCATCTTCATTTTTTCCTAGAATCAGAAAGCTTCTTTCAAATTTCATTTGGAATAAGAGAAAGCCAAGACTCAGACTCTCCCTTTTATATCTGCCCTACGATAGAGGAGGGTTGCAGCTTCCCAACTTGCAGTGGTATTACTGGGCTGCCCAGGTGAGAGCCACAATGTTCTGGTTTTCCAAAGAGAATTTGCCCTGGGTGGAAATTGAAAAATTATCCTTCAAGGAATTGCCCCTGGACAGCCTGTTATACTCTGCACCTCTGGAGAAGCTAAAGCAAACTATAGTAAACCCTTTTGTAAAGAATACTGCATGAGGTACATAAACGGTTGGGAGATACCCCAATGCTGTCTTCTTTCTCACCAATTTGGGGCAATGAACACTTCAATGCAGCAAAAAAAGACCTGGGGTTTAAAGCATGGTTTGAGAGGGGTATAACAACACTGCAACATGTATACAAGGATCAGAATCTAATGTCATTTGAGGAGTTGAGGGTCAAGTTTAACGTGCCACAGAAACACTTTTTTAAATACTTACAACTTAGAAGCTTTATTCGGGCACGTTTAAAAAGCTTGGTACAACCTCCACTCACCATCTTAGAAAGATTTGTGACAAAAAATAAACCCATCAGTAAAGGCCTGATCACTCAGTTATATAACATGTTGGTTGAGAACCACAATGACAATTCTGAAAGTAAAAGACAGTGTTGGATACGTGATTTACAGGAGGATATCTCACCTGAGGAGTGGAGTAGAATATGTTTAAAGGCGCATACACAAACCATCAACACCCGACTGAGATTAATACAGTATAACTGGATAATGAGAACATATATCACCCCTTTACAGCTGAATAAATTTGACCCCAGGATTCCAGATCTTTGTTATAAATGTAACTCCTATCAGGGCTCATTATATCACTGCTTGTGGGAATGTGAGAAGATACAAAGATTTTGGAGTTCCGTGTTAAACGTTCTTTCTCAGACAGTATCAAACCCAATACCTTTATGCCCTAAGTTATGTATCTTTGGTAGTTATCCAGAAAATTGGTCTGGAACCAACAGGGAAAGAAAAATGATTGACCTGTGTTTACTACAGGCCAGGTGCTCTATTGCACTATTCTGGAAAAATGTAAACTGCCCCTCTCTTAGCCACTGGTTAAAGAACTTAACTTCAAGTTTGGCGCTTGAAAAGCTGACCTATATATTAAGGAAAAAAGCTTCTGAGTTTTATGATATATGGAAGATGTTTTTGGAGTTTGTTAAAAATTGTGATATTTCAATATCACAATTGGAAGAGTGAGATAATTATTATATCTACTTTGTGTGAGGAATACATGTTCTTTAATTTCTTTTGATTATTAGTGACTTCTTTGTTGTTTGTTTATTTATTTATATATTTATATTTGTTTATTATTATTATTTAAATACTGCCAGTTGTTCAATATGGGAAGGCTTGGGAAGTGTCGTTCATGGTATTTGTACATGCATAAAACTAATAAAGATATGTTTAAAAAAAAAAAAAATAAGCTAAACTAAATTAAGAAAACTGGTAGTGAAGATGTTTTTTTAAGAACATTGGTAATTTGTGTAAAAATTCCTTTTACCTATTCCAGAATGTAAGACACTGTTGTATAATAAAGCGGAGTAAATTAATTTCAGTTATGCCTAAAGTTGCAAAAATACCCCAAATAATTATCAGTAACCTCTGCATGAATTGCCACCTTACTGTGTTGGAGGGGTTTGTGTGTTCCAGGGATCCCAGGGGCTATGTTTTTGGGCCACTTTTTCTCCCTAGTAGGGTATCCCAAGGCAAATTGCTCCTGGGTGAGAGGAAAAAGATGAATGAATGAATGAATGAATGAAGTTTATTGCCATGTGGGTGAACAAGTTCACACATTGGAAATTGCAGTTACAGAACACCATCCAAGAATACACAAAACACAACACACATGGGGGGATATGTGTCCTGGGGTCATGCAGCCGACTTGCAGCGCTACCTTTGGCAGGAGGAGAAAACAACACATCATGGGGAAGTTAGGTTAAAAAAAGTAATCTGGTACAGTGCTCAAAAAGAGCACTATACCAGGGTCCAAAAAAACCACCTTAGCAAAGCATTTGCACATGTAAAGCTAGGACAGCGGCGGTAGGTGAGGTCAGGTCAGGAGGGAATGCAGACGGAGACGAGAGGTGGGGGCATTGTGGAGCCAGATGCCAGGTTCCAGCCAAAACAGTTCGCTGATAGTGGTGGAATTTCATCAGCGGCCGTGGTACACCAGACCCAGCTTCACAAATCACAACGCGGAGTGGGGGGAAGAGCAGCCGCACACAGAGCCCTGGAGAGAGATATGGTTGCCAACCCAAGGCCGGCAGGGGAGCCGAATTCCTGATAACAAATGTTGTTTTGCAACAGGCTGCTTGTTTTTCCAACAGCCTTCAGTCTTACTGGGAAACCATTCAAAAATCCAATATTCCAAATTCGTTGATTGCCGTCCTCAGAACCGATGCAGAATGCAGAACCGAACTATATCTCCTGATCTAACCCCTCTCGCCTGCGAGCCCGCTAATCTTGCGGCTCAGGTCCACCAGGCTTTGAGTCTGAGTTTGTACGGCTTCTTCTTCCTGCTCTTGTCGGAGACGGTCGCACTATCTCTCTCTCCCTGCCCTCCCCATCTCTCCGCTTGCTGCTTGCTGTGAGAGCGTCTTTTACACACTGTCCGAATAAGAACAAGATTGAAACATGGATCTGGCAAACTGGGCATTCTCCATCATTGATCGAATTTTTTCCACTATGAGATCCGGGACAGGGGAGCCTGCGTGTCCGAGTGGAACAGACCCGGTTGGATACGTCATCGACTCTTGGAGCTCGTGGAGACCGGTGTGCTTCTCAGCCCTTGGAGTGGAAGACGTGGAAGACGTGTATATATTCGGCTTTTTGGTAGCGGTATCTTCTCTGATGAAGGGAACAGTTTACCCTTCCTGGGGTAGGGTTACTGGGGCCCCGACCTGGAGTCTGGCCTGGGGAGGGTGTTCAATGGAGAGCGCCTAGTGGCCAGGCCTTGCCCATGGGGCCCGACTGGATGGAGCCCAAAGAGGAGACATGGACCTGCCCTCCTGTAGGCTCACAGGGGGCATCGTAGGGGTTGATTCCAATCTGTGTCTGTGTTAGGCTCACCTCAGTGCATGGCTTGGCCTCTGGAACAAGTCTCCTGGAAAGGGGTTGAATTCTGTTCCAGTCAAGACTTGCCCAGTGAGAACCAGCAGGTTGGGGTGGGTATCCTTGTATCCCCTCGGCTTGCTCCCTGTACCTTGGAGTTCACACTCACTATACACCTGTATGTATGATGAGTTTGCTCTGGGAATGCCCCAGTCTGCAAGATCTTCAACTCCCACCTCTGGCAGAACTTGGACAGCAGTCCGAGGGAGGCTGGGGACATTGAATTCATACAGACCATGTTCTGCACTTTCATTGCTGAGGCCCACACTGGGAGGTGTAGCTGCAAGGAGGTTGTTTCCTGTCGTGGTGTTAATCCCCGAACCAGATGGTGGACACTGGAGCTGAAGGGAGCCATCAAGCTGAAGGAGTCCATTCCGGCTTGGTTAGCTTGTGGGACTTCAGTGGCAACTAATGGGTACCACAGGCCGAGACAACGTGGTGCTGACGGTGGCTGAAGCAAAAATGCAGCTGTTGGACGAGTTCAGTGAGGCCAAGGAAAAAGACTTTCAGACTGGCACAAAGTGATTCTGGCAAACCTCAGTCAAGAGATTTTCCTGAGAGTTTTTATTTCTCTTTAGGCATTAAAAAAAACAATGTAACTGAAATTAGTTTGAAATGTCCACTCAGCTGGACACCATGCGCAATGTCTTTTGAACCAGAGAAATATGTATTTAACAAACCAATAACAGAAAATGATATGATGACATGTCTTCTGTAGTGGAAGCAGAGTCTGGGGACGAGGGGGACAGCGTTCCCATAACTGGGGGTGAGGTCTGAAGGTAATTAAACAACTCATCAGTGGCAGGACTCCTGGGGTTGATGAGGGTTGCCCTGAGGTTCTGTAGGCTCTTGATGTTGTAGGGCTGTCGTGTGGTGATCTGGGACAGTGAGGCGGTGACTCTGGATTGGCAGATTGGAATGGTGGTTCTCATCTTTAAGAAGGGGGACTGGAGGGTGTTCTCATACTTCCTATTCCTCAACCTTCTTGGGAAGTTCTATGCCAGGATGCTGGATAGGAGTGTTCATCTGTTAGTCAAAGCTCAGATTCAGGAAGAACAATGTGGTTGTTGTCCTGGTCACAGAACACTGGACCAGCTCTTTATCTTCTAAGGGATATTTGAGTGTGCGTTGGAGTTTGCCCATCCAGTCTGTCTGTTTTGTGTACTTGGAGAAGGTATATCCCTTGGGGTATCCTGCGAGAGGTGCTGTAGGAATATGGGGTGTACAGATGCAGCCACTGAAAATGGCCGGCCGATCCGTGACGCGACCTTGGCCGGTCCTTGGCCGATTCGTGGCCGAACCTTGGCCTAAACGTGATCCCCCGCTAATGACGTAGGAATTCCGGCCACTGGTGGGAACGCCCCTAAGCAGCATTTGGGGAAAATGGTGGTAATGTCTTGTTTATCCACCAGGAGGAGCAGTAATAGTGGAAGCGCATTCATTTACAGCCCGCTGTATACTGTACCAAGGATCCTCACATCATTGAATTGTAATTGTAAGCGGAACTGTCCATTAAAAACAATAGAAAGATGAGAGTAAAGCGGTCATTATAGTGGAGCGGTGAGTATTGTCTGGAGGGACGGGCTGTGCTTGAAGTTCAGCCCGGGACCTCGGACAGGCTGTGAGCGCTGCACCGCCAGCGACACTGGGTAAAAAAATAAATAAAATAATTCTGATCACCAGCTGGTTTGGCCTGGGAATGACCTGGGAAGCCTAATCCTCTCATCAGTGTCACATTGTTCTTCCAAGTCTTCACAATGTTAAGCTTTTTGTTTGTTTATATTTTCGCTTTTATTTTATAATCAAAACTGCGACCAAAATGACTCCTTCCCAAACTAATAATACCGGCAGTCGTTATTGTATGCTGAGCTAGGGTTAGGGTTAGTAATTCAGACTAAATGTCATCCATATTACCTTTGCTGAATCTAACAAAGCATTCTTAGACTCTCCTCCACCTGCTTCATCAAACCTCAGCAGTAAACATATATGAAGGCAGCAGCTGACACAGTAACAGTGAGCGCAGCGCACTGTGCAGTCTAAACTCTGCTCTGATTAATTATATGAATGTACAGCGAGTCAATCAGGATTGTGAAACGTCAGCTGCAGAGCCCCAGTCTCCATCATCAGATCAATGCCCGGTTCATTTTGTTGTGTAAGCGCTTTGAGTGCTCATATCTGAGTCGAAAAGCGCTATATAAGAACTAGTCCATTTACCATTTACCATTCATTTTCCATTTTATAAACAATACTTTAGAGGTTTTCGTGAAGTCACACTGTGACAGTGACGTGCATTAGTGTGTGTGTGTCATCAGTGGCTATAAAAGGCCTTTTCTTAAAGGATAAAGTGGTGTTTGAGCCACAGTTACGGCGGAGCGGCGGCTCCTTGAAATGGGACGCAGCCTTCCTGCGGCAGACAGCTAGCAGCAGGAACCGGACGCGCCAGGTTAGCCTAATAAGCTACTGAGGCGTCCATGACAACCACCATAGCAACAGCCTTTTAAGAACTCCTCAGAGTTCAAACGAGCAAAAATATATGATTTGAAACAGTTACAGCCGCAGAGCTGTGGCGGCTTCTTTAAACGTTGTTTACATAGATGATCATGAATGATACGATGTAGCTAGCAGTGTAGCTAGCAGTGAATGAGGTGACGTCATTGTGTGCGCATTTCACAGCTGTCTGTCTCAGTCTGTTGTTGATATTATTCCAATTAACATGTGTTTACTTTCTCTGGACCATCTCAGGTCCACCGTTACAATTTCAGCCTACAAAATGATTTAAATATGAACACACACTCTAACATCAGTGCGCTTTATGAAGTCCAATCCTTAAAATAAATATTATGTTTGTAAACATTCATGTCTCTGAAATAAGTACAGATGTTCATGTTTGTCATTACCATTTTATTTGTTTAGAGAATTGTGAACTTCACATTGTGTATCTAATCAGAGTCTCAGCAACCTTCAGTCAGAGACTGAGACTGGATCACAGCTTTAACCTCTGCAGAGTCACAGACAGACACAAACCTTCCAAATCACACACAAGCAGCCCAGTCTCATCATTTTTGGATGCCTCTACGGTACACTACACTGTGATCAATATATTAAAAATTATAAATGAAAAGATAACATTCACATAAAGCTGTTTGAAAGTAAAATTTATAGGTACTTTCCAATAATTTTTTTAAGGATCTCTGTCAGAGACCAGACAGAGCCATGACTCTCAAGAACCAGAGACTGAAATATGGAAAAAAAAAATCCCTATGAGAAATAAATGTGTAACAGTAAATATTTTGTCCACTGGAAAATAATCGTTTTGAAATAAAAGCTTGGGATATCATCAAACCAGAAAAATAGAACTCATTTTTTTCTTTAATAACACACCTTAGCATGTAGTAATGTGACACATTTCTAAACAACAATACATAGATTTTGTTCAATGTTTTGATTGTGGCAGTGAAAACACATGTTGCTGTGCACTGAGACCATGAAGCCCACTTCTCTGAAGCAGCTTCTTCTTCTTCTTGGCATCAAAACAGAGCTGGGAGAAATCTACCAAAAGGAGAAAGAACATCTGAGGTGAAACCAGTCAGGACAAATGATTAAATTATATATAGTAGTTCAATACAGCCTCTCAGGTAGCTTTGTGCTGATTTCAGCTCACTGCTCCTGTCTGTGGACCCGTGGTTTTTATGTTTGTAACCACTTAACTTCCATTCATCTATTTAACTCAGGGAGGAGAAATGTCAGGTTGGTGCAGCTGGTGAGTTTAGGAGGGAGGTGCGTTTGGTTCTCTGTTGTCATTATCTGAAAGATTTGGTTCACCCTGTGGCTGGGCTGTATCTGGGGTTACGTTGGACCTGTCACACTTAGCAAGTTTCCCAGGTTGGTGTTTACGGTTTAGAACTTCTAGTTCTGGAGCAGCATCTGTGGCTGTGTAGGGTCCCGTTGGTTTTTGCTGTTTCTCCAGATCTGCGTTGGAAATTAGGTTATTGATCTCAGTGCATTCCTAAACAGGCTGAACAAGGTTATATATCGTCACCCTCCTAAAAAAATGGTCAAAGACATTTTTAAAATTTTATTTTTGTCTAAATTAAATTTTCAACATTCGGTTCAGTTTTTTGTGTTTTCTGAAAAGCCTGAAAAAAATCAAGGGAGGGTGACGACATGTTTCATGGCTAAATAACATAACTGCTGCAGTCTGATGGTGACAGCAAGATCTGAAGCAGTGGGTGACGAGGAAGAGGAGGAATACAACAATTTGAAGAGATCCCTCAGTCTACAGTCAGCACAACGGCTACATTAGTGGCTGTTTGAGTTTCCTTCCATCTGCTGTGAACCTGAAGCACGGAGAACACAAAACATCTCTTCCAAATTTGAGATCACAATTACAAATATGTTCTTATTAAAGGTGAAATATGTGTTGTGACCTGGCTTTTTATACACCTGGCAACCCTGGGTCATCAGTGGTAACCCATCCCCACCCCCACACCCATCCCACACACATTCCGATCTACTGGCCCCATGTACATAACAAAAGGTGGCCTAATGAGATGTAAACTGCCATTTGGAGGTGCTTGGTAGAAAAAGGAGTAGTGTGAAAATGCTGGTAGTTCTAGTGGTCCAAGTTGTTCACCCACTCTACTCTAAGTCTCAGAGTGGGCTTGGTTTGTGCCCTGAACTTGAGTTCAAGCTTCTCCAAACTCCACTGGTGTTGCTCTGCAGTAGCTGGTCCTCCATCTTCTTTCTGTAGGTGTTTTTTCCATCCCTGATTTTCCTTCTGAGATCCTTCTGCACAGCTCTCAGCTCCTCCTTATTTCCTGATCTAAAGGTTCTCTTCTTCTCCTTCAGGAGAGCCTTTGTTTCAGAGCCACAGTTATGTACAACAAGTAATACTCAAGTGAATGTTAAACATGTATTAAAAGAAAAATGATTCAGCTCAGCTCACAAGAAACTGCTGGATACTATTCTGGAAATGCCTAATGAATACAAGGCCACTGTGAGCAATGACAAACCTTTAAACATGATAATCAAAAAGTACACATTAAGTATCATTGCTCACCTTTATTTATGAGAGTGTCACTTCTCAAAATGATTGCATGCTGTCAGCTCTCATGGGTGAAGTTTGGCTTTGAGGGTTGGAGAAGAAGCTTTCCAGCACCTTTGGATTTCCAATTCAGTTCTGAAAGAGCAAAGACACAAACTACAATGATGTATGAAGCGGAAATGTTTGATTGTTGCTGCAGCACTAAACAGGTTTATAAACTGGTAGCTGATATAGCCTGAAGTATTAAAGATGAACCTCCTCTTCCACAAAAAAAAAAAAAAAAAAAGATTTAGTGGTTCTTATTGCTGTTCTCAAATCTGCTCCCTCCACTGATAAACAACAACAATGTAAAACATATTAATGAATCAGTAACAAAATTATGGTGTTGAAAGTAAGTAGCCTGATGCTTCTAGATTAGTGATTCCAAAGCAGGCTGAGTCAAAACCTGAGATGGAGACTGGGTTTGTTTAAAGCTGAGGACAGTGAATCAGTCCCTGCTCACTGACAGGATTCCCAGAGTCTGGAAGCTTCTCCATGATGGGAATGTAATACACTGCAAGTTTCAGCTCATTCTCAGGTGCTGGCAGGTTTCATGGATCCTCAGGTTTGTCACAGCGGATTAAAGGCAGCCAGACTTTCAGTTTTATGTGTATAGCGCCAAATCACAACAGTCACCTCAAGGCTCTTTCCACAGAAGAGCTGAAGGCTCTGCATCCCATTCTACTCTTAAGTATCATAGGAACCACAAGTAAGCCAGCAGTCTGAAGTATAAACAGACTGCTCTTTGTTTAAATAGTGAATATAAGAAACTTGCTAATATAAGGTTTGTTTACAGTGAATATAAAGAAATCACAGGAACCTCCCCAGCAGTCTAGGCCTATAGCAGCATAACTAAGAGAGGCTTCAGGGTCACCTGATCCAGCAACTGTGTTCAGACCAGTATCATTTTATTTTACATTGTGATAACCCTGGGTCAGTTCAGTGCAGATTAAATGAAGCACTGTACTCGCAGATATTGAATATGGATGCACTGAAGCTCATCGGGATATTTATTTGGAATCTGTGGCTGAAAATAATCATTTTACTTAACTAGTAAGTCCAGAAGCTCATATTTCTGTCATAACATTGTTTAAATAGTGAACGCTTTCCTACGATATCCGCTAACATTTGCACAGAAAATTTAAGCTAGCGTCTCAAAGACGGCAAAACCCGCAATAATCTCTACAAATGCATCTCAGAGTTGGGATATCAGCGCTCTCTTACACCACATTAATCTAATTTCAAGTGCTTATTGAACTCACTGCTTTAATAATATCACTATATAAACGCGGTCCATTGAAATCCTCTTACCTGAACACTGCAGCATCCGCCGGAAGTCAGCGAGCATGGCTTCTGTAGTCCTTCTTCTGTAGTCCTTCGTCTGTAGTCCTTCTCTGTCAGTGATCCTCCGTTAGAACGATAACTACCTTCTCGACTGACTACGAGGTGCAGACGGCCCTTGCTGGCCCATATCTACGGGCCTGAAAACCGCTAATAAAGTCAGTAATTACCTGATAACATCCGAAGCGGGTGAACTAATGCAATTAGCTGGACAGCAACGGGAATACGCGTGACCGTGGTCACGGCCGATGGGGTGATGGGTACTGTAGTTCATTTATTTATTCATCGTTGGTTCATGGATTTAACACAGAGGAAAAACGGCTTCAGACCACGGAACTCACAGAAAAAATTGGACACCGAATATAGCACTAACCATAAACACGTAAATATAAATTTAGACCTAAAAAGCCCCACAAATGTCATCGTTACAACCATAAGCAGCACCCCACATTAAATGAAACAAGGAGAAATTCATGTCAAAAGGAAAAGTGGCGCTTAAGGATCGCAATTAAAGGCATAATTCAGCTTCTGAGCTTCCAGTTCAAAAGAAAAGGGGGGAAAAAAGGGGGACAGGGGCAAAAAAAAAAAAAAAAAAAAAAAACTATACTGCAGCTTAGAAGCCGTGCTCAGAGGCACGAACTTTATCCCACTGCCTTTCAGGCAGGTTAGAAGTCGTGCCGAGTAACACGAAAAAAAGAGGGAATTCGTGTTCATGAGCACGAATCAATAGATTAAATTTCGTGACTACTGCACGAACTGCCGTGAGACCGGGTTGGCTCAGCGCAGCACCGCTTCTTTTTTAACCTACTGTATTTATTTACTTATTTAGTTAAAAGATGAAGTGAAACAAAGGAATCTTTTGGTGATTCGCAATGGAAATGTGTGAAAGGTCATACTGACAAAAATTTTAGGCATCTATTTTAGGTTTCAAAACTTGATACTTCACCAAAACTTTTTTGAATCACAGAACTCAACGTTTTTGTTAAGAAGGCGCCACCTTTTGGTGACAGTCTACAATTGAGGGAAAGGGGTGTGTTCATGCTGGAAAGTAGATACGCCCAGGAGAAGGAGGGGGACTTCCAGCCCGACGACAGCCGGACGTCGGCCAGCTGGGAGCTGGACTTCAGCTGGCCGACGTCTGGCTGGATGCGGCAACATTAGGTGGCTGCATCTGTATGGCCCATTGGCTACGGGCCATTCAGTCCCTGTACAACTGCAGGGAGAACTTGATCTGCATTGCCGGCAATAAGATAGACTTGTTTCTAGTGGGTTTTGGACTCCACTGGGGCTGCCCTTTGTCACCGATTCTGTTCATAATTTTTATGGATAGAATTTTTAGGCGTACTCAAGTGGCAGAAAGCCAGCTGAGGTGGTTCGGGCATCTGACTAACTAAACATGGGACACAAAAATCCAGATTTGACACAGAGGGCAGGAATACAATCTCAGGAAATTAACTACAATTACAAATTACAAAGTGGAGCAGAGCCAAGATTAAGAATAAAATCATGATGAGAAATAAGCTCGAATATAAAACTATAAAATATATTTAAAAAAAAAAATAAAATAAAATAATATATATATATATATATATATATATATATATATATATATATATATAAATAAAAGAAAATGGTAAGATGGATGTATAATTATCCATGATAATTAATAATTAAGGGTGGCACGATGGTTAGCACTGCTGCCTCACAGCTAGAAGAACAGCTAGAAGGTCCTGGGTTTGAATCCATCGTGGCCCGGACCTCTCTGTGTGGAATTTGCATGATCTCCTTGTGTCTGTGTGGGTTTCCTCTGGGTACTCCTGTTTCCTACCACAGTCCAAAGACACACAGTTGCTGGGGTTAGGTTGGTGATTCTAAATTGCCCATGTGAATGGTTGTCTGTCTCTCTGTATTAGCCCTGCGACCTGTACCGGGTGTACCCTGCCACTTGCCCTATGACAGCTGGGATAGGCTCCAGCCCCCCCACGTGACCCTGAAGAGGATAAGCAGAAGAGAATGGATGGATGATTAATAATCATTGCACTGAAATAAACCCCACTCTTACAGACAGGTTTGTGTGTGTGCCTCCATGTAAATGGTGTAAAGGCATACCTTGTATAAAAAATATATATTCCCTACTATAGTTGTGCTTTATCTAATCTGTATAGTTCTTCATTACAATTGCTAAATTATATTTTTTTTCCCAGTTGCAGTGCCTCCTATGGTACTCACATGGCCCGTGATGTACATGTACAGTGGCAGCGCCGGTTACTTAAGTGATAAAAAAAAAAAAGAAATGTATCACCCTTTGCAACAGTGTGGCTCAATGATGTGTTTTTAATAGTATTTGGGTTACAATAAGCTTTATGGTCCAAATAATAAAATATACCAGGCACTACCAGCACCAACAGAAGTAGACTGAATTTGGTGTTGTTGGGTGTTTTCATGGAATGTGTTGGTAATAATATGAAATATTCCTAACTTTAACCTTTAATGTGCTTTGCTGCTTCTCTCCCTACATTGTTCTTGTCATTTCTATCTCTTATTTACCACTCAAAATGTCATGCTGCATTGTATAAATAGCCTTTTTAAAAAAAAAAAACCCAATCCACCAAACATGTCAATTATTTAATATGTCTTCCATGCTCAGAGAATTATCACTCAATATCAGGCACTCATTTACCTCACGTACACATGTCAATGATTGGAATTTATCTGACACCCTTTTTCATAATACATTACAGCAAGTGTGAAAGTAAAGAACAGAAAGATCAAAGCAGCAAAAGACACACTAAATATCAAAGAGAGATGCTGACCCAGTAACTGACCGTGCATCTGCTGATATACAGAAAGTAGCGTGGAGTTACAGGGAAGGTTGAATTCAATGTGGTCAGGTGGAGATATTCTATATGCCCCATCTAGGCAGATTTTCTATTCTCTTTTACTATTCCCTTGTGACATATCGCTTTCTCTTTCGTCTTATTTCTTTTAAACAACATATTACTCTCTATCTCTGAGGAACAACAGCATTAGGATTTAGATGACAACATTGCAGCTGAAAGGAAATAATTAAAATTTTAAAAGCCGAAATCAAAGCTGAGGAGGGGAGCAAAAGAAGAAATAAGCCATGTAGCTGATTGCCAGGTAATGAAAAAAAATAATCACTAACAAATGACTTTTTATCTTAGAAACTACCTCACTTCTGTTCATATTACAGTATATAAATGTGCATATAAATTTACTTTGTGTCCTAGTTGTCCTTGAGCATGTTTATGCCCATTATGTGCATGCTTGCATTCAGAGGTTCATCAGACATAGATCATTTGGGTTCAGTCTTTCCCCATTACCCCACGGAGTGGCGAGCTGTGAAAGCAAGCCATACAGACAGAGGTCAGGATGTAATTCAGCAAGATTATCACGCTGGTCACCGGATAATTACATTATTATACGAGAGCAGACAGGTAATGCAGCCAAAATGACCAGGCAGCACTTTTATTGGGGAAGCGGGTGTGCTGGTGGTGGGGGTTGAGAGGGAGATCTTTGAAAATCTCTGTAATTTTATTTAATAGCATGCACTTATTAGGAAATTACACTGCTTCTTTGTGGTAGTCAAGGGCTGTAAGGATTGGAACCTTTTGTTAAAAAAATCTATGGGTTTGAATTTTTCTGTTCAGTTTCATCAATGGTATTTTTTTTAATCATTTTGGACAACAAGTTAATATTGTTGATATTCAGGTTAATTATTCGGATGCAGCCATTATGAAACGCCCCACCACCAAGAGGGATGACGTGGAAATGCATGCCAAAAAAAGGACTCACGCGGCACCTTACTTCCACACAGTGCTGAATGTCCTCTGTTTTGATGGAAGCTACCTAGTTCAAAAATAATTTGTTCTGGAAGGACACATATCCTCCGGTAATTATGAGACATACCAAGTTTTGCAATGTCCTTCTGATGTATCATCTAGTCAACTCACACAAACACACATTCAGAGAAACGTACATACAGTAGGTGCTTTCAGCCATAATAACTGAGTGAGGGTCTTGGCCCTCCTTATGAGAAGAATCTGGCCTCGGGAATGAATGTGTCTGCTCCAATCAGATGGCAGCATTTTGAGAATGATTATAAGAGCCACAATAGTCTTAATTGTAGCCCCAAGCCCCAGCAATCCTAATGACTTTGGTATGTACTGAAAGTGTGTGGATGTTTGCTTCCATGTCAGTTGTCATATAAATGTATTTGCAAAACTTGGTACCAGTGTATCGAAATGACATGAGTGACATCCCGAGGTTGTGTGGGATTTTGTGTGTCTGTGAGTTTCAGGTTACACTTCAGGATTCCTGTCTGTAAATTTATGTCCATAAAATGAATGTGGAGATGTCACTTTGGTTGCAATATGTACACACAGACAGACACACATGCACAACTTAGGTGCACTTTTTACTTTTTGTTTTATGATAACCCTGTTATTGTCAGCGGTGGCTGACCGTGTGGTGCGTGCAGAGGTGAGGACCCAAATGCAAGACACTGAGGCAGGCAGATCAACTTAAAGCAAGCTGGTTTAGTTTAATCCAAAAGCAGCAAGACATAAGAGAGAACTGAGGAGTACAATAACTAAGACAACACTAGGAGAATTACTAGGAAGAGACACAGGGGCAGAAAAACTGACAAGGAATAAGGGGAGACTGAGACAATAAATACACAGGAGGGTGATTAGGGAACAGGCAACAGGTGGGGAGCACAGCTGAACGCAATCACAAAACAAGACACAGAAGTAAAACTAAACACAGAGAACAAGAGCCAAAAGCTGTGTCCAAATTCAGGGTCTGTTTTCGGCCCCTGAATTTGGACACAGCTAAAAGCTGTGCTAAAAAACTGACAAAGTAAAACAGGAAACAACTAGAAGGAGACAGGACTGCAGACTTGACACAGCACTGGGAATAAAACTAAATACAACACACACGAGGAAAGGGACACAGACACAGAGGAAGAGCTAAACTAAATCCTAAAAGTAACATGATAAAACCTGCTTAAACTGAAACAAAGGACAAGAAACTGAAACCAGGAATCACAAAAGGAAATAACTAAACTTCAAAAATCCACTAACAGAAAACCCCTGGGTCAGAGACCCAGGACCATGACAGATGCATACTACACCTGAGAAATACCTTTATATATTGCTACATTTATACTTTTATTTATTTTATTTAAAGTTTTCAGTTGGCATGTAAATAAAAAGTACAATATTGTTAATATTAGATCTCTCTTAGATGGATAGATAGATAGATAGATAGATAGATAGATAGATAGATAGATAGCTAGATAGATAGATAGATAGATAGATAGATAGATAGATAGATAGATAGATAGATAGATATTCTTAAGCAGAAGGATGGAATAGAAGTGATGAAGAAAGCATACTGCATTTGATAACGTGGGAAAGTGGAAGTGATGTAAAATAGAGAAGCAGCCAAACACCTGGGGAAGTAGGCAGATGAGTGATTACAGATCTTTCTTATTGAACTTACACCTAAGCTTCATTTACTCATCCAGCAGGCACAGAGCAACATTTACCTTCATTTTAAACTCACATTTCTGGATATTCATGACTTTTTTAAGGTTAAGCAACTGTTAGTTTAAATGCTTGTTTCTGTTAAGTGATAAAAGCTCCTCTAATTATCAAACTTGTTGCTTACTTTAAAATCACAGTATTTGGCAGATAGTGTATGATTGGATTCATCACAGGTTTTAATAGAAACAAGATTATTGAAGTAATTCTTCTACTTGATTTCACAGTGTTGTAGGTATGAAAATATATTCAATAGAACAGCTTTAACTAAACAATATCGTGCTGCTTATGGTGGATGTTTCTTGTTCTTTCCAGCCTCACACAGTTCAAATATGAGCTGTATTTGCTCTCATGAGTCTGAATGAGAACCTGAATCTGACAGTTCAGACTAACAGGGAGCTGCATACCAAAATAATCGAGATTTATTACATGGCCACATATCAAATCAATAAAGTCTGTATGCATGGTGTGTCTTACATGTATTCTGGTAAAAATGATACCCATGAGGTTTTCATACTGTCAGTAAAACAAAACACAGAGAAAATCCATTGTTTGGTCTCATATTAATTTTATAGGCAACAGTTTTTTGACCCCTGTAGCTGTCCAGGTTTTGCTGCTCGTCCAGATAAAGGCCATAAAACAAGGCAAATGTAATTTTTCAGGCAACTTTATCCAGCTGCTCAGCACAGCACTTCAAGACCACCTAAGGGATGAAATTCTTTCAGTGTTTTTTGGTTATTTCCCCCGGGTCTCCTTCCAGTTGGCCTTAACCTGCTTTCTGGAGATACCTGAGCAGGATCTTTGCCAGGTTCAACAGGCTCAGTGTTCAGGAGCAGCTCAACTCACAGGTCCTCTCGGATTTCCAAGTGTCTTGTTTTCTTACACAGATTGTGCCAGCAGCCTGCGGAGAAGAATCAGTCGGTTCTGAATCTTTGTTCTTACTATTTCAACCACTGGTGACTGTAAGTGAGGTCTGACAGGAAGCCTCAACAGTAGATATATATGGAGAGCTCTGTCTTGTGGATCAGCTCTTTATTTACCAGCACAAGCCAAGAGACTTACTGTGGACTTTGTACCGTACCATCATCTGATCTTTACTCTTTACACTTGTGTCACACTACAAACATACTACTTTAATGGACTTCAATTCTGCTTTTGTAGAGAAATGTTTATGGTGCTTTTTTTTTTTGTTTGTTTTTTTACAAAGAAATATAAACAATAAATTAAACTAAAAAAACAAAACAACAACAAAAAACAAACATAAAGATGTCTAAAGAAGGTATGCTAAGTCAATTACCAAGTCTAGACTAAGTGTTGTATTGATTACTAAATACAGAAAAAAATGGCAGGTCAATCAATAATGAAGACAATTAGTGTTAAAAGCTAAAAATAATGGTCATGCATAACACATCCAAATAATCTATAGAAGGCTATTATTATGTTTGCGAAACATAATAATTTCCACTCACTTTTTTGTGTTCTTGTAAAACAAATTTTAGAACCGCTGCCCTGCCCCTAAGTTGTGGTGGGGTGCATGTTAACCACAACATGCTTGTAATATCCAGAGTCAGACTTGCTTCAGGGGAGATCTCATCCACCCTGTGGTGCTTTTTTGTGTGGCTAAAAAGGCAAATTGCAGGGTTAAGAAGGGCTCTATTAATGACTGCACTTTTAGAGGAGAGAGAGTGCAAGAGACACAGTGAAACGGAGAGTAAGGCGAGGCAGCCATTTGCAAGTCTAATAGCATCCTGGCTGTAATGAACAGTGTTTCTGGTCATCCTTGGAGCAAGGTGGGTATAATAGCCTTTAATATATTAGAACTAGGAAATGGAAGGAGACTGAAATGATCGGGTCAGTAAAAGGTGCTAATACCAAATAAGACAGGATCAATAAACAACTGTGTATTGGTTACACAGAGGACATGTTTTTGTGCACGTGTGTCATCTGCATTTCCCTGTGCTTGTGTGTGCTTCCTTGTGTGTGTGTGTGTGTGTGTGTGTGTGTGTGTGTGTGTGTGTGTGTGTGTGTGTGTGTGTGTGTGTGTGTGTGTGTGTGTGTGTGTGTGTGTTCATCTGAAAGGAAGCGCATCCAAAGCAACACACAAATGATTTTAAATTGCTCACTGCACTTAATTTTTCCCAAACAAAATTAAAAATTGATTTTTGAATGTTGACTGTATGCAGTTATAGGGCGTGTGTGTGTATGCGTTTCCAGAAGATGTACGACTATTAAATTTCTTTGGAAGAAAGAAGCTCGATAGGATCAAAAGAAGTTTTTATTTCACATAATTTACATATTGTTTTTCCATTGAGAGCCTGTATATGTGCGTGTCCATGTCAATCTGTCTGTGGCAACATGCATGCGCTTTCCAATAGGTCAATACATATCCCATTTGTATTTGATTATTGGAGAGCAGTGTTTTACAATCTTAATAACTGTTTCCTTATCCCACCAGAAGATGGCAGTCAAGCCTTTCCTCACAGAGTTAGTTGTGCGGCTCCTTTTCACACAGAAGTGTGGCATCAACATACAAGAAAGGTGTGTCCCTATAGGTTTTTAGCTATATTTCTTCTCTTCTCTTCTCTTCTCTTCTCTTCTCTTCTCTTCTCTTCTCTTCTATCTCTTCTCTTCTCTTCTCTTCTCCTCTCTTCTCCTCTCCTCTCCTCTCCTCTCCTCTCCTCTTCTCTTCTCTTCTCTTCTCTTCTCTTCTCTTCTCTTCTCTTCTCTTCTCTTAAAAGTTTCAGCAGTTGCTTTTTTTTCCATCTGATGAAACTCAAGTCGCAAACATAATAATAATGAATAACAGTATTAACAGACAATATTAGGTTCCTTGCTTTACTTGGGGTGCAAAAAATAACTTGCTAGAAACAGCAGAAAGTGTGCGAACAAACATCCATATATTAATTCTCTCACTCTCTCATTGCGCTCTCTATTTTGTCTATCACAGGTTCAGAAAGAAAGTGGAAAACAAGACATTGGGGTTGTACAAAATGTAATTCTGGAGGTAGACAAACAGCACGTGTTTAATGCTGTCACCATAGCAACAGCTCACAGCAGGGAAGAGCAATCACGCACTCTAAAGAGACTCCCACACACACATACACACACACACACACAAACATTTTCGAGATCACCGTGTTGCAAATGTACAGCTGATGGGGAACTTCTACCTTGACACTGTGTTCAGTCAGTTTTATCTGAATGAGATTATTTATCTGTAATGTGGCTAAAGTGTTGTAAATTGTGTGTGTGTGTGTGTGTGTGTGTTTATTTGTGGCAAGTGTGTCATTTTCGTGAATTTCTGGTAATGGCACTATCTCCATTTGGAAACTAAAATAATCAGTGAGGATGGAGATTAAGGTGTCTATCACTTGCAAAACCATCTAAATCGGCCTAAAAAAAAAAAAAACCTGTCAAAGCTGAGCATTTCTATAAGTATATGAGTGATATCATCACATCTAGGGCAAGACTCTCTTTGTCTTTTATCCTGTTTGTCCTACATGCCACTTCAGTCTTAGCTGCTTTGCTCGAGTAAAGTTGGGAAACTGAATGAAAATAGGTTAAATTCTGTGGCCTTATTCTAATGTTAAGCCTTGCTTTGAGGATAATTGCATGGATTGGTCTTTAATGCAAGCCACATAAATTTCCTTCCTATTTTTAAATTTATTTTTAGATCTTGTTTGAGAAACATGGCCAGTGGACTGCACACAAACCCCCTAAGAGCCAGAATCTCGTCACTTAAAGCCTTTTCCTGTCTTTTAAAATGATTAGAAACGCTGATGTGAGCCATGATCACATAGCCCTCTCCTCCAAAGCTGCTTTATAAATAGAACCTGTGTAGAGCTGTAAAAGCCAAAGAAGTGGTATTGAACAGTTAATCCCATAAAACCAACAGATTACTGAATATTCTTTGCCAGTCACAGCAGTAGGCCATTAGCCCAAAGTGCCTTCTTTGTCTCTACTTGTTTCAATAATACTTTTCACTTTAATCTACTCTCACTCTTTGTCATTCTGCCTTCTCTTCAGTGCTTTACTTTAACACGTACATAACCTAACTCTTAATATAATCATCACCGCCATTTTTTTATCATCTCTTTTTTTGTTTTTGAATCTTCACTGGCTTAAGCTTCCCTGCTTCACAGTTCCTTATTTTTTACTTCGCCAACAAGTGAATTTCACAGCAGAAATATCCCCAAGTCCACGTTGCGAGGCAATCCCTTTCTCCCCTACCGCCTATAAACTGCCAACCCCCATTAAGCAGCACTTTGAAAAATATAGTAAATTTTCAGTCAACAGCACTGGAAGAAACTGCAAGGAGAAACATGGCTCCCGATAGGCAACATCCTCATTAGTCAGAGAAGAGAAATGGACAAAGGGAGAAAGGCAGCAAAGAGAAATGGGGTTTGGTGGGGAGGTTATAGACAGATGAATCAACTCTTTGCCATTGAGTTAACTGGCTTGTAGATGGCATAAAAATGAGCATTTGTCACTTTAATCCTCTTGGAGTGCCGCGACTCTTGAAACAGTGTATGCGCAACACGTTATATTAGTTACGTAGCATGTACACAGGCACACACTTTCCTCCATCTGAGCTGATAATGACAAAAACACTAAATCAAAGAAGAGATGATGGAAAGTTCACCATTAAGACACCATAGAGTTCAAAATTCAGGGACACCACATAATATGTTGCCTGCTGTTAGGACAACAGATTCCACACAAAACAATGTGTGTGTCTGTGTGTTGGTGGAGTTATATGAGAGCCAGTATCCAAAAAACAGAGAGGAGGGAGTGCTTTACTATCAAATGCCTCTTCTCAGTCTGCTCGTTGTTACGTGAGGTAAAATCACACTAGATACACTGTTCAGTCTCACCCCTGTTTCCTGAAATTACAGTAAGCTGCAGGGAATGACAAACAGAGGGAGAAGAGGACTGAAGGGTAGATGGACAGTGAGAGGAAGGGATTTACCTGTATCGAATCGCGTCCTTCTCTCCTGATGGTGAAGGGAGATACGCGTTTGGTTATCTGCCGTTTCTGCCTCCTGGCGGAGGACTCAGGCATACACAGCCACAGCTGCACATAGACATAAATATGCAGACACACAAACACACACTGAACAGGACCAGGCGGTAGCCACTGGTGCCTGGCTGTATCGATTAGGAGAGTAACACAGTTATTTCTGCAGGTCTGTCTCCAACAGCTGTCCCCTCATGGCTGTGGGTGAAATGAGGAGGGGTAGGAGAAAGAAAGCAGAAGATAGGAAAGAAAAATGCTACAAAAGCAGCAACAGAAGGAGCTTTCAAGAGAATGGACAGGAAATTGAAGTGAAAGGGATGCAGGGAACAAATGTACCGATGGCAAAAGGAAGAGGAAGTTTGGAAGGAATGACATGAAAGCCTGAGAGTAAAGAGAGAAATCCTCAGATGGATTGGGGCGCAGTAAACAAAGGTCCAGAGAGGAGAGGTGTAAAGGGAAGAAAGAGGTGGAGCAAAGCGCTGAAAGATCATTAGCCAATAAAGAGAAATAAAGTGAAACAGAGATGCAACAGAGAGCTAGATTGTGGGAAACAGTCGGGATAAAGAAAGAGATTAAGGGGAATAAAAGGAAACAAGTGGGAAAGCAAGAAACCACAAGACCTTTTTTTTTTCCTTCTACACATGTCAACATCTATGGATTGGATGTGGCAGTGTATGAGGCACTTCTGATCTCTGCTGGTGAGGAGATTAAACACTAACTCACCCGGTGTGTGAGACCACTGACTGCACCCATGTGAGTTATAGATTTCTGTTTGAATATAGTGCTCCTCCACTAGCGTGCTGTGTATGTGTGTGGGTAAGTGCATACATATCTGGCCACTGATGTGTGAACATAAGAGTGCATGCATTATGCAGAGGTAATGGTTAACCACCACAGTCGAGTGCTGCTGACAGAAATACACTGATGTGGGACAAAATTTACCCCCCCCCCCCCCAACGCCGCCCATTTTTCTCAAACCTTCTTCATCCAAGCCACCCTGATGGGCCAAGGTCAGCCAATTACCCTTCACTGACCAGTACACATACACATGCACACAAACAGAAGCACGTCAGCTTGTGTGTGTCTGAGTGTAGTGTAGTGGACAGCGGCCTGGCATGCTAGATTCATGGGGAATATGTCAGCCATCAGCCTGGGCATTTCAAACAATGCCTCACAATGTGCTTGACAGCCCTGAAAA
Source organism: Archocentrus centrarchus (assembly GCF_007364275.1). NCBI lineage: Eukaryota > Metazoa > Chordata > Actinopteri > Cichliformes > Cichlidae > Archocentrus > Archocentrus centrarchus. The sequence continues at coordinate 34,868,207 of NC_044346.1, read as the reverse complement.
ACAGCCTGGTGCTTGGAAACTGCCAGCCCATCATCTCAACTCCCTCATCTGGGCTCTCTGTAGCTCACCATTGCTCGTTTTATCACTCTCTCTCTCGCTCTCTCTCTCTCTCTCTCTCACACACATACACACACACACACACACACACACACACACACATACACACACTCTGTTTGTGTGCACATCTCTGCAACTCTCTCTCTCTCTCTCTGTCTCTCATTTTCTCTCTTAACTCAGCCTCCAAACACTCATTTTCTGTCACATATGCTACCTCACATTTTCTGTTTCAATATTCCCAGTCTACCATTTCCCTATTCTCGGACACGCAGTCCTAAAAGTTAGATTTTTTTTCCTTGCTTCTACAAAGCCTTCATAGAGTGTCATCCCTCTTTTTCCAAGGCATTTTTGCGATTCCTTTCCTCCTCTGCTGTTCCATACTATAAAACAGCAGCAGATGCCCCTTATTAGGAGCTGAGCAGCAAGCAGATCACTGCGTAGTTAAGTACATAACACACACACATAGTAGGTAGTTATGTACATGATGGTATTATCGAGCCCGACGGTGATATATCTTGGTGAGACACCAGCCCATAAAGCTGCAGGGACATGCAGTCCCCTTCTTCCTTTCTCCTCCCCACTTCCCTCCAGTCACATGCAGTAACAGCCAGCCCTGATTCACAGCATTCAATTTACACAGGCTCGTAACAGGAGGTGATGGGCTCTTGGAGGTTGGAAGAGGGCTAACAGTTGCAAGAGCGTGTGAGAAGAAAAGGAATGAAAGTGAAAAAGTAAAATTTCATGTGAAAAGGGATTAGCAATAAGCTAGCCACTGCAGACTGTTCCCTAACACCACTGTGATTAGTGAGAGTGATGCCATTATAGATTAGAATGATGAAAAAATTAGACATGCATTGCATTTAGGTTAAACAAAACCCCAAACACATATTTATGCTACTCTGATGAAAATGCAACCTTGGCATCCTCCCACTCCAGTTCCACATGCTTAGAATTGTGTATATGAGTGCTGCGCCTTTTGTATTGTGTGTGAGTGTGCATGTTTAGAAGTTTGCACACAAGTGTCAATGCGGGCACTGAAAACAATCCAAAGAACTTGCTGACCCCAATCCCTTCCCCCTTATGAATATGTATCATTCCCAAAAACTGATCCATATCTGCATGCTGTAAATCTAAACTCTGCGGTCCCCGTTACCCCCACCCCGTCCTTTTCCACACCACGCACCATGCTATGCATATATAAACTTATAAATCTGTTATGGTTCAACAGTGCATCTACATCTGAAATTTATTTGGAAACATATTTTCAGACTTGCTTCCGCTGAAAAACCTTATTCAGTTGTTTTATTTCTTTGCCTCCTTCTAAGGAATTATGAAGTGATTGCTCTTGAAAGAAAAAATAATAATAATAATTTTAAACCAAACACAGTTTTACAGCTTTCTGAACTGAATAAGCATGTGGTAATGTTTATTCCTCACCGAATTCAAGGTTAAATGTGACCAGCTGGTACTTTCCTTGGTAAAAGGAAAGATGAATTACAAAAATATGTAAATAGTATTCACTCATTTATTCATTCATGTCTGTACTGACGTTACTTGAATGAGCATGTGCGAACATACAAAATGTGTAAACAGGTAGCATATAATACAGGCTTTTTATGACTAGACTATCACAGTCTATGTATTATGTGATATTGCTCCCATGCCTATGGGCATTACAGTGATGTGAATGGTGGGAGGTAGTAAACAAAAAGCATAGCATCTAAAACATAAGCCCACTGGAATGCAGAAACATCTACTCATGAGCCATGGAATTATGAATGATGTGAGCTGTGTTTGTTCTCCATTGAGCCCTGACATTTAACTGAAATTTATTGACCTGGATGTATCCAATCAAATGCGACTGCAGGGGAAACGTGATGAAATTATATGCTTACTATCAACATGACAAATAGATATACAGTGCAACCAGTCCAGGGAGATATGCCACTCACCTCTGGGAATTTGCTGCATGTATGTTTATTCCACATTTTTTATGTTATTTGGATAATTGATTGAATGTGTAAATGACAAGAGCTTTGCACACATATCACTCACAGGGACACAGCCCGCTGAGCAAGGCCTGATCTTTTGACATATCAGCATATGAGAATGATGGATACACATGTGGTCACGATAGTTGACATTCATGCTCAGCTGATAATTCATGAGCTTCATTGTGCATGGATCTCCCTATTTTCTCTGAGACTGACAGAGGAGTGGCACACTGGGGTGCACTGAGGAGATATTTGGCATTCGTACTTTAGCATGTATCTGTGTTTCAAATGGTCAGTGACACCCACAGCAGGTGATTCATATTCACAGTGTACATTTGTGCTGTGCAGGTAATGGTTTCTGATGCATGCTGGATCATTGAGATTCATTTTGTGTGGGGTGCTGTGGCTGCAGACCTGTCAATAGATGGATGAGGGAGGGAATGAGGGACGTGAGATGGAGAGAGAGAGAGGGACGGAGCAGAGATTCAGCTGTCGTCTCTGTCATTTCTTACTCAGAGAGGGAGACCCCTGGGACCCCCCTTCAGTAGAAAATGGACAGAACGTGCACACACAGACTCAAAGATGCACACACTATAGTGAGGACAGTGTTGGTAGAAAACCAGTGAAACAGTAGCCATATCAATGATGTGTACCCATCAGGGGTGCCAGCCCCACTGACATATTGGCAGACCTACCCGCCAGGCTGATAATTGTTAAAGATAAATATGTGCGAGTCACTTGTAACCCATGTTAAAATCTGACAAAAAAAAAGAATAAACAGTTGATTAAAAGTCTGCAGACAGAAAATAACGTCACTGCCCCTTTAAGGAACTAGCGTTACAGACGCAGCACCTGAGTGACGCTGCAGTACACAGACCGGAGGGAGAGAGCAGAGGAGGAGTCGGAGAGAAGAGCGGTGATTAATTAACAGGAAAAAGTTAATATTATGGTGAAAAAAACATAATCTACCTGGTCGGGAACTGACGGGGATTTTATGAGAACTAAGCTACATCGGGTTTGGTCAGGTTTTTTGCTTGGTTGGAAGCTCGGTCGGAGCGAGGATTGGTTTGCCGTGTGCGACGTGCACATTCACAGACGGGATTCAAGATGGCGAGCCAGACCCAGACCTTCAATTCATCTTCTCCATCGCATTAGGGAGGGATTCTCCTGCGTGTGGTAATTCGCTGCCGGAGCGGTAGGAATATCAGGAACTAGTTCGAACTGAACTGACCAGAACTGAGAACTGATTGAATTATTATCCTTTTTGGACTGAGTCAAACTGAAGCTTTTCACTGAACTGAGTACCTGAATTTACATTTTGACTTGAACTTGAATTTAAAGTGCCATACTTTGATTTTCATATGTTTATGTGTCTGAATGTGATTTGAATAGTTGTGGTCCACTTTGATTTAATTGTGTTTGAAGGTATTTTTCTTACCTCTAAAAGAAAGGAGATTGAGTTAACTCAGGAAGAAAAATAGGAATCTTAAAATAGATGCAACCTAGGAAAAAAAGACTGGTTTAACTAACTCAAATTAGTCTTATCAAAATAAGCTAGGTAAACTAAAGAGCAAAAAGAAAGAGTGACATACTCTTTATTTTTTTTCCTTTTCAATTATATTTGCCTCCTTATTAAGAACCTGCAGGGTAATTTTTGTTTTATGTATTGTATTTTATGTGTGTGTTTTTGCATTCAGTAAATTGCCGGCCTGTTCCACTTAAAGCAGCGGTATCTGGTGTTGTTATTCTTGCTCCCCACTCCTTGGAGCCTAGAACTGGTCCAGTGGCGCAGTTAGCGGTGTGACACCGGTGCTACAAACGTGGCGAGCCAGCCAGGAGTGGCTTAAAGCATTTAAACTAGAAACCAGAGACCGTATAATATTGTTATCAGAAAAAAAAAAAAGAAAAAATGGATGTCGTTCAAACCAGTAGTGTAAAAATCCCTAACTCAGTCATAGTTAGCGGCATGACCGATACAGAAACTGATGACGAACTAAGTGACTTCCTGAAACAATATGGTTCCATTCAAAGAGTAATCCCAGTGGATCTCACTGAACCAGATTCAGCCAAACAGGTTATCGTAGAGTATGTGTATGGTACAGCTGTGCAATCTCTCTTACCTTCATTGCCATACAGGCTTAACAGTAAGACTAAGACTGACGTCACCTACCACATCAGAGCCCTAGCTAATGTTTACACACCTGTAGCTAGCAAGACAGCTACACAGACTTACCTTTCAGAGTTAAAGGACATTGCAAAACAGACTGGTAAAGACTTTGCAGCTGTCCTCAGAGAGGAGCTCTCCCTCATCAGTGAGACTGTCGATCTAGATCACTCACCTGATACCCCAGAGCAACATGCTCCTGAAAATGCTGCGCAGGTAAGCTCCCTGCCCAGTATGACCCCACAGCAGCATGTTCAACATCATTGGTCCCCACCGTCGACATCATCTAAGGAAAAGACACTGCCTGCTCTGAAACTTTCTGACGTCAATCCACCTGACATACAAAAAGTAGTTGTTGAGCACATAGTGAGAAATGAAGACTCTGCTCTGCAGGTGCACACTTCCTTGAGTCTCAGACCCTTCTCTGGGCGTGTCCCACGTCCCAACAGTGAAGTGGATTATGAGACATGGCGCTCCAATGTGGAACTTCTTCTTAAAGACACAACACAGTCTGATATTTACAAGTCACGAAAGCTTCTTGAAAGTCTCTTATCACCCGCCATTGATATTGTGAAGCACCTGACACCTGATTCTCCTCTTAGTGTGTACTTAGAGATCTTAGACTCTGCTTTCAGCACAGTCGAAGATGGAGACGACCTTTTTGCAAAGTATCTTAACACAATGCAGGATAATGGTGAGAAACCCTCAGCTTATCTACAACGGCTGAAGGTGATGCTGAGCACCACCCTCAGAAGGGGAGGTGTAACTGCAAGCGACCTTGACCGGCATCTTCTTAAGCAGTTTGTCAGGGGCTGCTGGGATAACAACTTGATAGCTGAACTCCAGCTAGAACAGAAGAAGCAGGATCCACCTACCTTTGCTGAACTTCTCCTGTTACTCCGCACAGCAGAAAATAAACGTTCTTCCAAAGCTTCACGCATGAAACAGCACTTCAATGTTTCAAAGCCAAGAGTGTCTTCTCATTATCAAGGTGTTTATGTGCAGGGTGAAGAAGACTGCAGCTCATCTCAGCCAGCTCCTGATCACAGGTCTGAAATCCAAGACTTAAAGAAACAAATAGCTGATCTACAGTCTCAGCTCACACGTATCACACAGAAAGACAGTAGAAAAGCTAAATCAGCTACCAGACCACTAGCTCCCCCAACAGCTAACACACATTCCCCAGCTATCACTCACACATCTCAAAGGCTGCAGCCCCACAGCCGAGGTGCAAACAACAGCACAAGCAATAGACCAAGGCCCTGGTATTGCTTTAGATGTGGAGAGGATGGGCACATTAAGCCTCAGTGTGAAAGTGAGCCAAACCCATCTCTTGTGGCTGAGAAGAGGAAGCTGCTAAAAGAAAAGCAGTTAGCATGGGACAGTCAACATGGCACTTCAAAGCCTGATCCTTTAAACTAGACCCAGTTCCGGTTGTGGGACAAACGGGGACTGGAGCACAGGCAAAGTGTCCCAGAAAGGAGTTTTACAGAGCCCATGTGTACTCTCACACACAAAGACAGTCAGTGACTTTGCCAAAAGGTCTGATTGGAGCCAAGTGCACCGCACAAGTGACCATAGCTGACAAAGACTGTAGTTGCTTGTTGGATTCAGGATCCCAAGTAACAACGATCCCCAACTCTTTCTATCTAGAGAACCTGTCTCACTTGCCTCTCAATTCCTTGAACGACTTGCTTGAAGTGGAAGGAGCCAACGGTCAAAGCGTCCCTTACCTTGGCTATGTTGAGGCCACCATCAGATTCCCAAAGAGCTTGCTTGGAGTCGACATCGAGGTACCTACGCTGGTCTTGGTTGTACCTGACATGCGCTCCACATTGTCATCAGTGCTTATAGGCACAAATACTTTGGATGTTCTCTATGAAAAGTATGCAGAGATCGCACCTCAGAACTTTGAGTCTCTTCCTTATGGCTACAAAGTCGTCTTAAAGACCCTTGAAATCCGGAAAAAACAGTCTGTTGATTCCAGCCTGGGAGTGGTGAGGCTTCATAGTAGGGACCTCGAGACCATTTCAGCTGGACAGACTAAGGTCCTTCAAGGATCAGTGAGCTGCACAACATCTGGTGTTGGAAAGTGGGTGATGGTGGAGTCACCAAAGTCATCGTCCCTGCCTGGTGGCATCCTGGTGACAGATAGCCTGGTAAGTCTACCACCAAAGCCATCACGCTGCATACCAGTCATACTCAGAAACGAGTCACAGCATGACGTCACTCTGCCCCCAAAAGCTGTGATAGCAGAGATACACGCTGTCAAGAATGTTCAACCTGTCAAGACCCCTGACTCAGACTCTCCTACAAAATCTGACAAAAAACCAAATCTCGACTTTGACTTTACTGATTCTTCTGTACCCAACGAGTGGAAGGAGAGGATAAAAGAGAAGTTGAATTCCATGCCAGAGGTGTTTGCAATGCACGAGCTTGACTTTGGCCGCACTGACAAAACCAAACACCATATAACTCTCGGTGACGAGACACCATTCAAACACAGGCCAAGACCTATACATCCGCAGGACATAGAAGCTGTGCGTACCCATCTCCAGCAACTCCTCGATGCAGAAGTCATCCGTGAATCAGAGTCACCTTTCTCCTCGCCGATCGTAGTCGTCAGGAAAAGGAATGGCGATGTTAGACTCTGCATAGATTACAGAAAATTGAATGCACAAACGGTAAAGGATTCATATGCCTTACCTAATCTGGAAGAGTCCTTCTCAGCATTGACCGGGTCCAGGTGGTTCTCGGTGCTCGATCTCAAATCGGGCTTCTATCAAATAGAGATGGAGGAGGCAGACAAACACAAAACCGCATTCGTCTGCCCTCTAGGATTCTTCGAGTTCAACAGAATGCCTCAGGGGATAACCAATGCCCCTAGCACGTTCCAGAGACTCATGGAGCGTTGTATGGGAGAGTTGAACTTGAAGCAAGTCCTAGTTTTTCTGGATGACCTCATCGTCTTCTCCTCTACATTGGAGGAGCACGAGGAGAGGTTGATGCACGTGCTCAACCGATTGAAAGAGTTTGGCTTGAAACTGTCACCAGGGAAATGCAAGTTCTACCAAACTTCTGTAAAGTACCTCGGGCACATTGTGTCTCAAAAGGGCATTGAGACCGATCCTGACAAATTAGCAGCACTAAAAACCTGGCCAAAACCAAACAACTTGAAGGAGCTAAGAATCTTCCTGGGTTTCTGCGGTTACTACCGCCGGTTCATTAAAGACTATTCTAAGATCGTGAAGCCACTTAACGAGCTCACTGCTGGCTATCCACCACTAAGAAAGCACGCTAAAACCACAGTGAACCCTGAGAAGTATTTCAATCCAAAGGACGTCTTTGGTGACAGATGGACACCTGCTTGCCAAACAGCGTTCGACACTATAATCGAAAAGCTGACAACCGCACCCATCCTTGGGTTTGCTGACCCTAAGCTCTCCTACATTTTACATACAGATGCAAGCACGTCGGGCCTCGGTGCTGCTCTCTACCAGGAGCAACAGGGACAGAAGCGCGTCATTGCTTATGCGAGCCGAGGTCTGTCGAGGTGTGAGTCCAGGTATCCCGCTCACAAATTAGAATTTCTCGCCCTTAAATGGGCAGTAACAGAGAAATTCCAGGATTACCTGTACGGAAACACATTCCTTGCTGTCACAGATAGCAATCCATTAACATACATTCTTACCTCAGCTAAGCTCGACGCCACGAGCTACAGATGGTTGGCCGCTCTGTCGACGTTCGATTTCCAGCTACAGTACAGAGCCGGTAAGCAGAACCAGGACGCGGACGGACTGTCCAGACGTCCTCACGGCAGAGTACCTGATGACACATCATCACAAAAAGAGTTGGAGAGAATACAACAATTCACAAAAAGACACTTGTCAGAAGCTGATTATGCACACCTGAATGAAAGCACCATCAAAGCCATCTGTGAGAAGCATTTGGTCCATGAAGTAATCAACAATCACCCTGGGGAAACATCACCCAGCACCGCCTTGGTTGTGTCACTTGCCCACCACCCAAAGGCTCTCCCTCAAAGCTTTGAAGAGGAGGATCAGCTTGGTGGCTTACCTGTCATTCCACCATTAGCACCAGCTGAACTAAGAGACAAACAAAATGCTGATCCCTGCATTGGTGAAGTCATCAGGCAAGTGGAGTCAGGAGAGAAACCTCCACCCTCCTTGAGGAAAGAACTTCCTGAGCTTGGTCTCTTATTGAGGGAGTGGAACAAACTGGAGGTCTCAAATGGTGTTTTGTATCGCAGGCGACAAGAGGGTGCTCAGACTCACTACCAGCTTGTACTCCCTGAAGCCCTGAGATCCGTAGTCCTCGAGAGCCTCCACGACGACATGGGCCATATGGGCACAGAGCGCACGCTAGATCTTGTCCGGAAGCGATTCTATTGGCCCAAAATGTCAACTGAGGTGGAAAATAAAGTCAGAAACTGCAACCGTTGCATACGACGTAAGACCATGCCCGAGAAAGCGGCACCACTCATCAACATCGTGGCTACAAGACCACTTGAACTCGTGTGCATGGATTTTCTCAGTGTGGAGCCGGACTCAAGTAACACAAAAGACATTTTGGTCATTACCGACCATTTTACGAAATATGCAGTGGCAGTCCCCACCCCAAATCAGAAAGCCAGGACAGTGGCCAAGACCCTGTGGGACCACTTTTTCGTTCATTATGGCATTCCTGAAAGACTCCACAGTGACCAAGGTCCTGACTTTGAGTCTCAAACAATAAAAGAACTGTGTGAGCTCATTGGCACTCAAAAGATAAGAACCACGCCTTACCATCCGAGAGGGAACCCTGTAGAACGCTTCAACAGGACCCTGCTCAACATGTTGGGCACCCTTGAAAACCAGAAGAAGAGTCACTGGCGTGAGTATGTCAGGCCGTTAGTACACGCTTATAATTGTACTAAGAACGAGACAACCGGCTTTACCCCCTACGAGTTAATGTTCGGGCGTCAGCCGAGACTGCCAGTTGACCTAGCCTTTGGCCTACCAGTCAATCATCAGCCAGGCTCTCACTCGCAATATGTCCGCAACCTGAAATCTCAACTTGAAGACAGTTACAGAGTAGCAACTGAGAATGCTAAAAAGACAGCCAATCGCAACAAAGCAAGGTTTGACAAGCATGTTGTTGACTCCACCTTGAAAGAAGGCGACAGAGTCTTGGTTCGAAATGTCCGTCTCAGAGGCAAGCACAAGTTAGCTGACAGGTGGGAGTCCGATGTGTATGTTGTCCTGAGACAGTCCGGAGACATCCCAGTGTATGTTGTGAAACCTGAGACAAGAGATGGTCCGCAAAGAACTCTTCATTGTGACCTCCTGCTGCCATGTGGTTTCCTTCCTGCGACCCTGGCCGAAAGCGAAACTAACCCACCAAAAGTAGTAAGGCGACCAAGAACTCGACAACATTCTAAAAATGACACATCAAATGGAGCTGATGGGGATGAATCCCAGTCTGATTCTGAGGGATATCACTATCGCAGAAACCTAAGAGTGGAAACACTAGGTTTCAACCTGACTTCAGAACCTACGGAATACTTACCTGAAAGGAATGAACCGGAACCTGACTTGACTGCTGTTGAGCAAGATCCTTCAGACGTAGCCAAAGCTTTCCCTGAAGATCCTCCAGTAGAAACTTATGATTTAGGCTTACCTGATACTGAAGAGAAAGACCTACCTGATCCTGAAGAGAGAAACTCAATCGCTGAACAGGAAATTGGAAGCCTACCTGAGAAAGACCTGGATAATGTCCATCCTTCTACTCAACCTGCTCAGGAGAGCAAGGAAAACACAAGTGATCTGGGTCAAACGGACAACCAAAATGAAAGTGACTGTTCGGGAAGACCTGTCAGAGACAGAAAACCGACTAAAAGACTGACTTATCCTGAGCTAGGAAACCCGTTGGTTACAATAGTTCAGTCCTTATTTCAAACCTTGAGTGATGTGTTTACAGATTCTCTTGAAGAACCTAGCTTTCCAAAAACTCCTAGAGTTATGACAGTATAAATTCAAAATGCACAGGGACGTGCATTAGGTAAAGAGGGGAGGATGTAACCCATGTTAAAATCTGACAAAAAAAAAGAATAAACAGTTGATTAAAAGTCTGCAGACAGAAAATAACGTCACTGCCCCTTTAAGGAACTAGCGTTACAGACGCAGCACCTGAGTGACGCTGCAGTACACAGACCGGAGGGAGAGAGCAGAGGAGGAGTCGGAGAGAAGAGCGGTGATTAATTAACAGGAAAAAGTTAATATTATGGTGAAAAAAACATAATCTACCTGGTCGGGAACTGACGGGGATTTTATGAGAACTAAGCTACATCGGGTTTGGTCAGGTTTTTTGCTTGGTTGGAAGCTCGGTCGGAGCGAGGATTGGTTTGCCGTGTGCGACGTGCACATTCACAGACGGGATTCAAGATGGCGAGCCAGACCCAGACCTTCAATTCATCTTCTCCATCGCATTAGGGAGGGATTCTCCTGCGTGTGGTAATTCGCTGCCGGAGCGGTAGGAATATCAGGAACTAGTTCGAACTGAACTGACCAGAACTGAGAACTGATTGAATTATTATCCTTTTTGGACTGAGTCAAACTGAAGCTTTTCACTGAACTGAGTACCTGAATTTACATTTTGACTTGAACTTGAATTTAAAGTGCCATACTTTGATTTTCATATGTTTATGTGTCTGAATGTGATTTGAATAGTTGTGGTCCACTTTGATTTAATTGTGTTTGAAGGTATTTTTCTTACCTCTAAAAGAAAGGAGATTGAGTTAACTCAGGAAGAAAAATAGGAATCTTAAAATAGATGCAACCTAGGAAAAAAAGACTGGTTTAACTAACTCAAATTAGTCTTATCAAAATAAGCTAGGTAAACTAAAGAGCAAAAAGAAAGAGTGACATACTCTTTATTTTTTTTCCTTTTCAATTATATTTGCCTCCTTATTAAGAACCTGCAGGGTAATTTTTGTTTTATGTATTGTATTTTATGTGTGTGTTTTTGCATTCAGTAAATTGCCGGCCTGTTCCACTTAAAGCAGCGGTATCTGGTGTTGTTATTCTTGCTCCCCACTCCTTGGAGCCTAGAACTGGTCCAGTGGCGCAGTTAGCGGTGTGACACCGGTGCTACACACTTCGCAGTTTTTGCCTTCTTACCATTCACAGTCACATTAATGGCAACAAAAGCGAGAACATGAGAGACAAACTGGAAAAGTTGCGACAATAAGCACATGCTCAATGTACATGACGAGAAGATTAAGGCATGTGAATGACAGAAACTAGAATGTGAGCAGAAGGAGGCATTCAGATGTTTGTTATACACACAACAAATGCAATGCTCCCCTTTCACAGAGATACCTTTTAACCTCCCGTATCATTGTCTGTGCTCAAATGTCTGAACCCTCCTCTACAATATTTGTGAAGCCTGAAAGATTTGAAACACACACACACACACACACACACACACACACACACACACGCACACACACGCACACACACACACGCACACACACGCACACACACACACACACACACACACACACACACAGGTAAATTGCAGATATACAGAACATCAACTTTCTTATGAGGCCATTGTTTTAGAGCTGCTCATCCCAGGAAACTATCTCAGCAGCATCAGTGTTTATGTTCTATTAGAAGGGATTTTACAGTGCATCATATTTCCGAACATCTCAGTGGCCTCTTTATATTAGAGGCTGCTTCAGGTTATAGATGAGTGATCACAAATGAAATAAAACTGAATGAGACAAGGTCAACAAGTGTGAATTCTGGATGTTTTACTGCTGTATTTCTGCATAGAACACTGCAGAGAATTCAGGACACTTGCTTGTGGTAATATAGAGCGTCCAAGGAAAGCCTGACAATTTACTGAACTGACAATATCATACTCACATTTTGCAAAGGACAAAAGTCCAGTAAAGAGCTTGTAAGCTTGTTCAACACGTTTGATTTTTAAAGGCGTTGCAAACATAAAAGCTACCGAATTATAACCACTTTGAAATTATGGTCAAATCTAGGGGAGTTTTATGATTGTTAAGCTAATTATTTTTGACATTATGGCCCTCAACAGTACCATTTCAGTCCCATTCTTCTCATTAAAGTCTTCCAAACAGTGCATTCAGATTTCAGGTTTTTAGCAACAGAGCTCTGCCAAACTCAACTTATTGTAATACTTCCTACTTACAATGAAGCATTTAGCTGCTAATAACTTAATATTTCCCAAAGGAGCTTGTAGAGAGAGACCAACACAGAGCTAAACAGTGAGTAAACTCCACACGTAAATACTGCTGTATTTCTAAATGAATAATATTGTCTTCTAGTTGTGCAAATGGTTAACTGTCGGCTACAAGTAAGCAACACTTTCCTAAGAAGTTCATTACAACTTTGTAAGATCTTATCAGTGTTGTGTTCACAGCTAGCACAATTGCTGTGAAGCAGAAAAGTCAGTTGTAGGCTAACTGATGATACATCAACTATGCAAACGTAATTAAAAACAAACTGTTAAAACCAATTAAGCAGCCACCCACTTTTTATGCTGAGTAAATTTAAAATATAATAAACATGTTTTAAGAAATTTAGACTCAACTGCACTACAAAAACATTACAACCAGACAACAACAACAATATTCTTGTCAAATTTATTATCCTTTGGCATGTCGATTACATGAAGTTCTTTCATAAAAATGAATTCAAATCAAAAACTACAATTAAAACTGGGGTAGGCAGCATGTGCACCCTTTCAGCATCTTATGATTAAGATGGTCTGACAAAAAGTAGATTCATCTATCGTAGGCTCTGTTTTCAGGCTTTAGAAAATCAAGCCCGTGAAAGGAGACTACTGGTATTTTCAGGTGAGTAGTAGAATGAAGACCAAAAATGTCCATGTAGGAACAAAGACATGTCAGCACAGGACTTTTAGCTGCAATAGTGGATTTTGAATCCTGTGTGAAGCAAAAATTCAACACTGAATTCATTTTAACATCAGACAAGCATGGGCAAGTGCTTATTTAGAGGAAGAAGCTCCTGCGACAGTAGCGTCTTGCCTACCGCAGCTTTAAACAAATGTGAGGCCACAGGCACTTACAAGTAGGACTGGCTATTCTGAAAAGCCCTCTTTTACATTGCACTGAATAGCACCAAAATATATAAGATTCTTTTCTTTCAAAGCTCTGTATAGTATTCATATAGAAACAAAATGAAAGGTTACCTCACATTTATTGCTTATTCCAAAAAATGTATTTCAAACTAGTTCTCATTTTTATTTAAATACTAATAAACACTCCAAGTACTGTGACCTTTGCTAAAGCCACTGATGGGGTCATTACAGAGGAGTGAGGGCAGGCACACATAGTACTCCTGTTTGTCATCGTTACATCTTGTGTAGGTACAAATCAGTCAGTTCATAATGTGGCCTTCCTCTTGGGCAAGGTTAATGGCTGCAGTGGGTCTTGTGTACTCTGCTGAATTATATTATATTTAAGAGATACAGAGATGATGGGTGAGGCACTGTCCTTAAGGCCAGAAAAGTGTCTCTCCATGGTTTCTCTCTATGGTTTGTACTTATAATAGAAATGACTTATGGGAAGAAGGTGGCTGACTCTTAAGATAATGCATAAAATTAAAGCACTGTCATGTAAACCACATGTCGAATCCATAAAGTTATTCATTCATTCAGTTAGTGTTTATACCTTCTCATTAAAATACATGCCAGGGACTCTTGCTTGTCTCCTCTCTGATGCACAGCCAAACTCTGATGCTGTTTGTCCTTGTGTTAAGCTGTTACTTTATTTGTCTTAAAAGAGATGAAATTACTGAGTTGGCCATTTAAACCTATCATATTTGCCAAGACACCCTGCTGTTGATGCAGGGGTTCAAATGGTGAAAATAATTCTATAACTACTTTAGCTCTTCGTGGTTTTAAATTAAAGACCTCTATGTAAGCAGGATTAGCCACTAGAGCAGGTTTTCCTTTATAGACCTGCTGTGAGATAAAAAGATTTCACTGGCTTTTGCTAGTTGATATTTCTGTTACCAAAGTGGATTATATATTTTTGATACTAGCTGTCTTCATCCCACACAAACAATTGAAATAACTCCTAAATGCATAAATGTAAACCTCAAGCTACCACTGGCACACAAGGAAACCTTTAGCCATTTGTAAGGCAAAGTTTATCTATACTAACTGACAATAGTGACATGTTTTCTTTTTTGAGTTGGTCCCATTAAGCTGAATCAAGAAGCCTACAAGCTACAGCATCTGGTAAAGTGTGTGGAAACGCTATCAGAACAATTATATTTATTGCCATAATTACATCGATGGTGCACACACTTTCTGGAGACCCAGAAGATGTGACCCCCCCAGCACTAAGTGACATAAAAAATGGATGAGCATATTTTAATGATTTTAATGAAAACAAAAATGGAAATCCTTCTGTTTTTAAAGTCTTTTTTTTTCTGTTTTAGAATATTTTTAATATCTTTGAAGCTCTTTGAGTATATGCAAAAACCTTTAAACTTCTACATGTGATATTGGGTATATAGATATTGGTATATACACTCCCTAGAAAAATCATTAGATATACGTGTTGGGTGAGTGGATGTATATGTATGGTGTATCTATATTTATATATGTATGAGCAGAGGTGGGAAGTAACGAAGTACAAATACTTCGTTACTGTACTTAAGTAGATTTTTCAGGTATCTGTACTTTACTTAAGTATTTATTTTTCTGACTACTTTTTACTTTTACTCCCTACATTTTTACGCAAGTATCTGTACTTTCTACTTCTTACATTTTCAAACAGACTCGTTACTTTTTAACGTCAGAGAGAAGTTTGCATTTCCGGTCAGTGCGCATTCAAATATAAAACGATCTGAGCCTAAATGGAGGAATAATAACATATAAGAGACAATCGTACTGCGTATCCTCCATCACCGGGGCTTATCTCGTACAAAGGGATTAAATACGCAAACCCATATAATTAATGTATCATTTATAGCGCTATAATCGGGCCGGACCGAGTCCGTAAGTTGCGCTGCGGCACATAAACAGCTTAGCTAGCGCTACTGAAGAGGAGCGAGCATGAAGGGCTTAACGTGTGGCAGGTAAATGCAACGTTTCTAAATGCTCAACAAATATCAGCAAACACACAAAGTGTGTGCAGTTTGTCACACAGTGTGTCTGCTAGCTAAAAGAAGAGCTGCTGTATTTCAGGGAGAGCAAAGAGAGAGAAGTTCACTCAGAGATGGAGAAAGAGGACAGGGGAGGAAGAAGAGAGGTTAGAATTAAAGGAAAGGACTGGAAAATAAACTGAAGTATGCTGACTTTGTGTAATTCAAAGATTCTATGAAAATGCTGCAGTTTAGTGTTTAATAAATAGGTTAGTTTGTTGTACTGTATTTACAGTAAAGCTCTGTGTTGGACTGGAGCACAGTGTTTGTGTTCATGGTCAGAGTTACAGGTTACATCAGTGCAGCAGAGATGAGTTTGAATCAAAGCTGCTGATGCTGAGATTCATTCACTGAATCCAACATTTCTACAGCCTGTATGCTGTCAGTGTAGGGGATGGAGATCAGCTCAGATAGCTGTGAAATACTGGGTGTTTAGGTGGAGGCACAGTCACCCTCTACTATGGAGGACACAGAGAACAGAGCTGTGTTTAAATTCCCTTTCACAGTTTGTGTCCTACATAACAGATTCAAGCCGAGTGCATTCATTAGAATTAAAATTTAGATTGGAATAACATTTGTATTCTCATGTACTATTTTATATTATTACAATAATATATAATGAGGTTCGGTTTGTTTTACACAAAAATAGCAGGTAGAAACATCCTCCAAAGAACTACTTTTACTTTCTTACTTTGAGTACATTTCAGAGCCTGTATTTTTTTACTTTTACTTAAGTAGAGAAGTTGAACCAGTACTTCGACTTTTACTAAAGTATTTTTTAACATAAGTACTTGTACTTCTACTTAAGTACAGAATGTCAGTACTTTTGCCACCTCTGTGTATGAGTGAGCGTGTATGTACATGTATATGTATTTGTGCATAAATGTGTACATGGGTGTGCTCGGGTGTGCGTGGGGTTGTATGTTTGGCTGGACCTGGGTCTGGGCCTGTGCCTTGCCTCCTGGCCGCTCCTTGCACGTTGCCTCTTCCCCCTTGCCCCCCTGGGGTGTGGGTTCCTGGGTGGGGCTGGATGTTCTGACGTGGGTGGTGACCTGCTCCCCTGGGGGCTGTGGCGCAGGGCTGCATTGGCCTCTTCAACGTGGGGGGGGGGGGGGGGGGGGGGGGGGCTCTGTGGTGGCTCGGGCGGTCCTCGGGTGCCGGGGCCCTGGGGCCCTGCTGCCAGCCCATGCGGGGGGCTGGCCACTGGGGGGGGGCTGGGTTCTCGTTGCCTCGGATTCTCTGGTGCCCTTGCTCGTTGACTGGGGGGGCTCCGTCCGAGACCTCCCTCCCCTGTCTGCTGGGGTGGGTGTGCGGTTGTCTTTGGAATGAGTGGCTGCGGGTCTTCGTAGGTCTTGGTGGGCTGCTGGCGGCCTGGGCTTCCTGGGGCTCTCTTTGCCTGCCTCTAGCTTCTGATGGGCAGAGCTGTGGCGTTCTGCCCTCATTGGTAAGTACATTTCATGACACAAACAGAAATACTCACGTAATCATAATACAAAAGGGTTGATCTGTGTAATCAAGCAATTTTTGTTTTCCCCACACAATTTTTAATTTTGCAAGTATTGTCAGTATCTTTTATGTTTAACAAGTGACTAATTATTTGGTTTATTCATCCTATTTTTTTCTCTCTATTCTCTTCTTTCCCTTCTCTCTTACTCTCTCTCTTTCTCTCTCCCTTTTTCTTTTCTTCTTTTCTTTTTTCTAAGCCTGTCAGCTCTGGCAAAATTCATCACACAGTATGCTAAAAATAACTCAAATAAAATAAAGGGTCACACACTAACAAGAGAAGCCTATAGAGAACCTTTTAACATTGCGTTGTTGTCGGTGGCAGACCGGCTGGTCTGAGTATTTCAGAAACTGGTGATAACTTTATTGAGGCTTGCGCTTAAGATCATATATACTATATCATATATAAGTTTCATGAAAATTGGACAAAACCTGCGAAACATCTGTTTCACTTTATCAGCCAATATGGCAGCTCAGTCAGTTCAGTCAACATCAAAACTTGACACTTAACAGGCTACAGCACACAAATTTCATTGTAAATCTGAAAACATGAGCCATTATTGGTCAAAACACATTTTTACCAATTATGGTGCCCCCTAAAGGTCAAATGTCACCAAAATTCTTGTGCTTCCTTCTGAAGAGGTCTAATTTGGTTTTGATACATGAGCTCAGTTCCTGTGTAGCAACTTTACCACCAATTTTGATTGGCTCTGACAGGCAAGCACCTTGGAAAATCAAAAATCCATCCAATAACTTCTGTCAGGCTTGGCCGGAAGATGACCTGAGTCAGTTTTTAAACATATGACAAATTTTGTGACCTGCGGAAACTTTTGAAGGATTTACATAAAATCCAATATGGTAGAAAATGCAATATATACTGGAAAATGACCTCATAGGGTGCATTGAACTTGGCTAGATCCAAGGGTTCCATTGGTACCTCGATTCAAAATCAGCCACACAGTTCACAAGTTACAGTCACAAATGCGAGTCCAACTTTGCCCCAGTGGTGGCACTAGAGTGCTCAAGGTAGTGGCACATAAAATGATGAAAATGATAAAGATGCTGTCCTGAGGAAGTGTGCCAAATTTTACAACTTTTGACCAGACAGTTCTAGGGTGTGCCATAGGCTCCCTTTAGAGAGGACAAAAGTTGATGATCATATAATAAGAAAACCTAGAATCATTATGTGTGCCCTTTAGGAATATAACCAGAATACAAGTAGCTGGCAGCCAGTTGAGTTCCATCAAGTTGTACTCATGTACTCAGACTGATGGTGACATGTTGGCAATCTGTCTGCATTTATAGACAGCAATTATTTGCAAATCTTCGACAATCTTTCTGAGAGTAATTGCAGTCAGTCCAAGTCAGACTGCGACTGTTTGCTGAAAGGTTGCCTCCTATTAAGCAACCTGTGCAGTCACCATCAGGTCAAAGGTAGTTGTGTGTGCACAACACTGTGAAGCTCTGGGCAACCATTTAGTTACCACAAGTTGCAATCAATCACAGAATGTGGTCACAGCGATATTTGCCATAGCTGGATAAATTAGTGTCAGATAAATGGTGTAATTCACTCTGTTGAAATTTGATAGATAGGAATACCATCATGCAAACATACCACCATGATATTCCCATGATATCAAAACATTTTCACTGGTCCTCTCAGAGAAATCTGACTCAAATACCTTAATTATATCTCCTAAAGGTAACATTCCCTTAATTCTCTTTCTAAACACAAAGTAACTTCAGACTTCAACTTACAGGACTCTTTAATATTTGATAGACCTACTTCACAAAGATATGTTGTCTCACACCTATTTCTTCATAGTCACTGCTACAGTTGTCATATCCAACAATGTTCCAGGCCAGCACTGATTTCAGTGTAAATGGCTTGTCTTCTTTGCTTCTGCTGATGTCTCTGGAAAGCCGGGTTTGGGTACAGTGATAGCCAGTTGCCAATCGTACTTTGGAGTCAAGTTTAGAAGACACTGAATTGGTGAGATGTTCCAGCGGCTAAGATTTTGCTGTTTCACACATAGGTACAGTACCAGTCAAATGTTTGGACATACTGGGTGAGTGTGCAAACTTTTGACTGGTAATGTATGTGGGATCTGTTTGCTGGTATGTGGTCACTAGTATAGCTTTCTTGGGAACTTAATTTTTGTGTCAGACTTTATGCCTCTGTCCATTCGATTTCTGACAGGAAACCATCTTTTTTTTGTTGTTATTGCAGAAATCTGAAGATTCACATTTAGTGCCTCAGCTACTTGCTTTAGGATGAAGGAAGTGTAGCTTTGGGTGTCAAACAATATGTAGACTAGAATTTGCTAATCTGCTTCAGCCATTGAAAACATAAGATGGAACTATTAGAGGTTATTTGCTTGAATTCTTGCCTTGTTCTTGATTTAGATCTTCCTCTGGTTCTTTGGTTCTCCTTCAGGTATTCTCCAGTAGTTCTTGAGTTTTGTTCTTGGTCATTTTTCTCACAATCCCCACATTTGTCACATGTAGTCCTGAGAGTGCAGTCTTTAGAGCTGTGACCAGCTTTATTAAGGCAGCCAAAATATAACTTCTCCAATTATACAAATGTAATTCTTTCTACAACTGGCCTCTGTATGTTCTTGTGTCATTTATAGAGAGCATGGTGTTGTTTCTTACAAAAAAGGCACACCATGCTTATGTTTTCAGAAGAGCTTATAACGAATGTCTTGGCACCAGGGTTGCAGTTGCATTGAGATTTTCCTTGATCTGTTTGCCTTGATCCTTCTAACTCCAGTGTCTTTATCGCTTGCAATGACTTACTGGGGTTGCATGTGACTCTGGCTTCTTTGTTGAGAAACTACAAAACATCTGAAGTCAGGGAACACTTTGTATTCATCTTGGAACTTTGAATTCGGCTGCAATGTTTTGGTTTCCAGTGCAATTATTTAGAGATTGTAATCCTTGGCTATAGGGCATGGCTGATTGAATACTACTCAGAAAATCTGCAAGTTTGTGCAGATTCTTTTTGTCTTTAGTGCTGATTTTATGCCATGATTGTTTTATATCATGATATGACTTGCCAATTACCAATGGATTGCCAAATCTATTATTACGTATATCTCAGGCAGAGTGGTAAGTTACTTCTGTTCCAACTAGGAAGTGTCCTTCAATGGTTCAGCACTCTCTCTCTCTCTCTCTCTCTCTCTCTCTATATATATATATATATATATATATATATATATATATATATATATATATATATATATATATATATATATATACACATATATATATATATATATATATATACAACAGAAACTTCAGTGGCAGCTGACAATTCTTGAACTACTTACAAGACACTAACTTTGAAGTGCCTTTACTTGTTCATTTTATTCTCTGTCCATTCTAGTGTGACGGTGTGATATTTACCTTGTCTGCATGTGGAGTCTTTTTCTGGCTGAGTTCTGCTTGCCACTTTGCCATCTTAATCTTAGGCCTTCACTCATACAGTTAACTGTTCTACTATGTTTCTCTTAGTCAAAACTCAAGGTCCAGATTCTTTCACCACAGATTCCTTACACAAAGTACTGACTTAAAATACAGTGGAACTGGACATAAAGGACAGATATTTAAAGCAAGCATGGCAATAAGTTACTAAAAGAAAAAAAGGTCTTTTGCCCCATGACAGCTGGGATAAACTGTAGCACCCCTGCAACTTGGAATTGGATAAGCAGAAGAAAATGGATGAATGGATGGATGCCACTCTTGCCTGCATGAGAGCGAAGAGAGGCGGTTAATTCTTAAAAGTTCTTGTTTCGATAATTGAAAGTGTGCTTTGTGTGGTTTAGCCCTTTAGTGCTGCTCCTCCTTTCATAGCCATTATGGAAATAGTAAACAGAAAGTGACACAGAGAATGTGCACTTAGAGTAAATATAACCAAAAACACTTGGACAACTTAAATATTAATAAAAGATGATTATTTCTTGATATAGAGCTTATAACATACATTTTTTTAAAAATTAATTTAATCAATAACAAGTGTAATTCACTGAAAATTAAGCTCTCTGGTGCCACACAGTGACCAGTGACAAACACTGTAATCAAATCAATCAGGAATCTTTTTTTTTTTTTTTTTTTTTTAACCTGTCTTGTCCAGCAGCTTAACCCTTTCATGCATGAATTATAAGAACCTTAGTCAAGATTTCTTTTTTTTTTTTTAATGTTTTTATTTCTCTTTAGGCAAGAAAAAAAATGCAATTAAAATTTTGTTTAAGAACTTATTGTTCATGGAGTTACAAATATGTCCACTGAGCTGGACACCATGCATTTGACTTTTCAACCAGAGAAATGTGTATTTAACACACCAATAACAGAAAATGATATTGCATCCTCAGATCGACTGTCCCTACTGCTAATATTCACTAATCTTGATTCTGTTAATTACATTCAAATAACAAAAATAAAAAAAGCAACTCCCCATGACTGGCAGTGTATGGGATGATGCACAAGCATCCACTGTGTTAACAAATATGCAACTATAACAACAAAACACAGGCATATATAAGAGAACAGCTTTGAACAGAGAAGGGGGGGGGGGGGGGTAAAAAGAGAAAACAAAACAGAAAGAACGTGGGGATAGTCATCAACTGCTGCATCTGTAACAAAACACACAACAACAAAAAAAAAACAGCACCTGAAAGAGAAGAACACAAGAACAAACAGCAAACACACAGTCTTGTTATGTTGCTTGTGTGTGTGTGATTGTCTGTGTACATGTTTGTCATGAAACATACTTGATAATGAGGGTGAGAATGACCCCCCCAGACCCAGTGACAGCATACATGCCATACATGCACACATACATGCGCACACACACACCTACATCCAAAGACATATAGAAGGAGGTCTACCGCCCGGATAGCTGGTGCCGGGAGAACCACCTTCTGCTTAACATCAGCAAAACAAAGGAACTAATTGTGGACTTCAAGGGAAAGCAGCAGAGGGACTATCATCCACTTCTCATTAGTGGTGCTGAGGTGGAAAGAATGGACACCTTCAAAAATCTGGGAGTGACCATCTCACAGGACCTGTCCTGGACTCATCACATTAACATCGCTGTGAAGAAGGCCAGACAGCATGTCTACCTCCCCAAGCAGCTGAGAAACTTCAAGCTCCCACTCAAGGTGCTCAGGAACTTTTACACATTGCACCATTGAGAGCATCGTGCGTGGAAGCATCACCACCTGGATGGGAAACTGCACTAAACAGGACTTCATGGCCCTTAAAAATGGTGATTCATTCAGCTGAACGGCCCATCAGAACCACCCTCCTCAGCCTTCAGGACATTTACACCAAGCAGTGCAAGTTAAGGGTTACGAAGATCCTTACACAGCCCAACCACCCCCCGGACAATCTCTCTTCTCCCTGCTCCCATCATGCTGGCATTACAGCTGCCTGAGGACTGAAACTGATAGGTTGAAGAAGAGTTTTTATCCACAAGCCAAGTTTAGGGCTCAACTCTGAGCCCTAAATGTTGGGTGCATGTGAGTGTATGAGGTGTAAAAAATTAATATGACTGTGTGAAAACTAAAGTGCCATCATGATTGACAGGACAGGTGCATACCTGGGGAGCATACCTGGCCCCCAACACCCTATGTTTATAGTAATGTGTCATGAGCCAGTACAGCTAGAAAAGCCATGTTAATGGCCCTACCCACTGTGGCCTATGCACCACATGTGCAGAACGGCCGAGAGACATAAGACTGGGAGGCAGAAGACTACCCCCAGAGGCAGATAGCCAGCTAACTAACTGGCTGAGTAAATACCCCCATTCCCCACATCCCACTGCAGGGCAGGGGAAAGCAGACACGAGGCCCACAGCGACAACACCCCAGAGCACTGCCACATCTAAGGCCAGCACCCACCACCCTTCAGCACAGGGGGCAGTATAGAGTGCAGATATGCCCCATCTGCACTCCAAGCCCCAACACCAGTCAACCACAGATGCACACACACAAAAGGGAACAAGACAAACTGGACTGAGACCAAGACAAGCTGTTCCCAACCCACCCATACTTGTGGGCACCCCAGAATCCCCAAAGCACATACTGGATGTCCCAACATGGGTCAACCCACCCCACCTGGGGCTGCTGCTGAGGGGCCCCACCCCACGCAGGAAGGGACCCAACCAGGAAATGGGTGACCCCACGCACCAGGGCCACAGACCCTGCACCTGGACAGGCATAGAAAAGGCATTTATAACTGTAAGTTTATAAATGTAAAGCATGGATCCACTCTGGTGCTGATGGTGTAATTGTGTGAGATATTGTCCTGGAACATCATGGGCCTCTTAATACTAACTAAGTATTGTTTAAATGCTACAACCTAGCTAAGAAATGTTGCATATCTATCCCTTTAAGACCACAGTGAAGGCTGACCCATCTTCTGATGGCTACTTCTGGCAGGATAATGTGCTATGTCACAAAGCTCAAAACGGTTTCTTCAGCATGACAGTAAGAACGCTGCACTCAAATGGCCTCCATAGTCAGTTCAATCCATGAAAGCACCTTTGGGATGTGGTAGAACAGGAGATTGGCATCATGGATGTGTAGCTGACAAGTCTGCAGCAACTGCCTTATGCTATCATGTTAGTTTGGACCAAAACCTCGAAGAAATGTTTCAGCTACACCTAGTTGAATCTATGTCATAAAAAATTAAAGCAGTTCTAGCAGTAAAAGGGGGTCAAATCCAAATACTACACAGAAAAATCACCAGTGTTAAATTAACTGTGTTAAATATAACACTGGGAAATATAACACTGCTGTCAGTTGTGTCAGTCATGGAAAAAATTGTAATCATGATTAGTTAACATGATTACTCACTTACTTTGTAAACACATTGTATTCACTGCACTTAAAGAAAAGTGAATACCTTAAAATCTAGGGTACTTCTATAATTTCTTGAAAGTAAATAAATACTAAATTGAAAAAATAGAGAATATATAATAAAATATAAAAATATAAATAAAATATATATAATATATAAATTAATTAAAACATAGATGAAGAAAGAGCTTTATTTGTCACATACATTTACATGCAGTGAAATTCATTCTCTGCATTTAACCCATCACACACATGGAGTATGTAGTACACACAGCACAGCATGGAGCAGGGGGCAGCCAAAGGGCGCCCGGGGAGCAACCTGGGGGGGTGGGCTTGCTCAGGGACCCACAGTG
Source organism: Archocentrus centrarchus (assembly GCF_007364275.1). NCBI lineage: Eukaryota > Metazoa > Chordata > Actinopteri > Cichliformes > Cichlidae > Archocentrus > Archocentrus centrarchus. The sequence goes on along the minus strand of NC_044346.1, from coordinate 34,844,063 downwards.
ATGCCAGCCCAAGGATTTGAACCAGGGTCCTCTCAGTGACGAACCCTCTTCTTCTCCCCTAGGCCACCACTCCAGATAATTAAATAGAAAGGTAATACCAGTTATCATGACTAATAATACTAAAAAGAAATAGGTCTAAGTTATTTTAAAAATAATTGTTAAATAAATTTGCTGATATTTTAGTTCACTGCCACAACATACTGAAATATCCTGAACATGTATTCCAAATTTTCAATTAATTCCAGTCAGTAATTCAATCCAAGAACATGGAGGCTGGCCCATTATAGCCCAGAGCAAACAGAAAACATAAGTTTCAGACTAAGTCAGAATTATGCTGGCCAACATGGCAAATACTGGTTATACCGGTGTTTGAACTTCCAGTGGTTGAACAGATTTGTCGTGTTGCTGGATGTTACAGATACTACCTTGTGGCAAATCTGTGTTAATGTATGTGTAAATTACCTTGTTGTTGGGCTTTATATGTGGTGCCAGCCACATGTGGGGTGCCCTGCTAATGTATATGAACATTTCCAGTGAAAGTGTTGAAGAGTGGTCCTCTTCAAACTGCACTGTGAAGAATTCTCGCTTGGATTTCCATGACCTGAGGACTCTCCTTCATAATGCTAACATCACTGCCATACATGGTGGTCTGGATGAATGTGTAGAAGTTGCACAATGCCTCATTATAGGACATAACAAAAGCAAAATGTCCCCTGAAAACTTCGTCAAAGCCTGCAACTCCGGTCTGCGTCACACGGGAAATGACGTTTTGATCCAAAACAATGTAGAAATCCTGGATGCTGTTCTTGCTTTCTCTGGGGGGGAGGGCTGAGCAGGGTCAGTTTCCTTGAGAAACGTCTCTGAGTGAGAAAAATAAATCAAGTGACTCACATGAAACAAAATTGGGAGTCTGATGATGACTGCCAGTATTGCTACCTAAGATGAAGACAAAAATATTGCTTGACTCTTGAAGATCAATTATTTTTGTTCCAATGTGCACATTTAATTTTAATAGAAATAATGCTCTGTCTGTGTTGCAGTACCAAACTTGCCTGGGATAAATGAATTTGCTGTAAAGACATGTGAAATCTACCATCTCCAATTTACACTTACCACCCTCATCAGACACATGCTGTGCAGACAAAAGCAGCTCATCCACATGTGTACTCTGAGGCAGATATTTGCGATCTCCGATGATTCTTGGTTTGCAGAATGTTGGCCATTTTGCAAAGAAATTACCAGACACTTCCTCCCCAAGGGGCATTGTGAAGTCTTGGTTAATCTTACCCACAACATAACAGTAAAAACAACACATTCTGGAGCACACAAATAAAGGACCGCAAACTGCCAGTAAATCATTTGATGCCTTACCAAGCCCGGTGTATCCAGGAATCTTGGGAAAAGGTCTGAGACAGTGGAGGCTCTGCCTGGATCTTGAACCACGTTTTGCCTGTGTTGAAATGTTGCCTTCATTTTGTCTAACACAAGTTTGATGTCAGTTGAGTGCCTCATCACTGACCTAGCTTCCTTGCATTCATTGCCTGACAACTGCTTCACATTGAAATGCATGTTGCAAAGAGTCTTGGGGCTGCCTTGGAAAGTGGATTGTGATTTCGTCATCTCTTCAGAGTTGCACTGAACAGTTTTCAATCTCCATGTCAGGTAACCAGAACCACCAACACAGAAATGTTCTTGTCATGTAAAAGCAAAAAATAGATTAATCTGCTATCTGTATCAGTTACCATTTACAAATCCTGTTTTTTTGGAACATTGCAGAAAACTGCAGACTGTTGGATTGTTCAGTGCTGAATGACATGGCATAATGCATTAGAGGTCAATTTAAATTAATTTCTACACACTGCCAAATTTTTTGTTTTGTGTCCATCTGGGAATCACTGAGATGTAACTGCCTGAATGACAGGCTGGCCTGAATTAGCCTCATGTGATGCCTTTGACCATAGCACGGGAAAAGACAGCAGCACAATACTTTCACAGAGCACTGACAGCATGGATGTGCCTTAATAGCATTACTTACATAACCATTCTCTGAATCCGGGACCTTCAAGTTTGAAAACAAGGTTGTAATCCCAAATGCAAGCGTAATGCAGACATTTACTGGCGGGATCCTCCTGATAAGAGACAGATACATCACTAAAGTAACTCATCATCTCAAAATGACAATGGCCATATCAATTACTTACCGCCATATAGATTCAAGTTCCTGAAGAAAGTTTATTGTGTTAGAAAATAGTGGTAACACTTTATGATAGAATGGTGTTGGTCAGGGGAATGAGTTGCAGACATTTTATTGTCAAATTCCTAAAATAATTTTCTAATGTAATGTGTATCCAGGTGTATGATTTGCACTACCCAAGTATATATTTTCTCTACAACATGACTGACCATGTCATACACCTGGTAGATCTTCAAATTCCTTTCAAGACAAAGACACCATCAGATGTTTGTTCAGTCAATATTGTTCATAATCATTCTCTGAGACTTGGATTCTCAGCCATCCCTTTTCAGCAGAACTGTATTTAGAAACAAACTAGATTTGAAACAAGATCTCTCAATGGCAAATTGTGGCTTTCTTTTGAAACACTCAATGCAATACAGAGTTAACAAGTGATAAATTTAAAAAAAATAAAAAATACTGCTGGCCACCAGTGCTACCCCTCAGCCTTGTGGAAGTAAAATTTTTAGGTGACATGAAGTACAAGTTCCAGGACAAATAATTACTAGATGTTAGAAGATCTTAATGGGGTACACAGCCTTATTGAGTTTATTCACCATATCAATTCACAAGCAAATGTCTAAGTAAGAATCATGCTAAATGTCAAAATCACAATAAAATCACAATAAATATAAACCACTGAGAAAACTGTCACTTTCTGTGATTGGCATTATTATGGTTAAGAACTAACTCATTCAAGACTTTTAGTCGAAGCATGACCTGACCTCTGACCTTGAGGTCAAGGTTGTCAATATTCAAACTCATCCCAGAATTTTGGTAGATGCATCTATGATATCAATTTTAAAATTCTAGCTCACATCATTCTTCAGTTGTACCACTCACAAACTTGAAAGTTGGTTACCTACCCCATTTTTACTTTATCTTCTTTTTTTTTAAGTGTACATCACTTATCCATGTCTCCTACAAGGATCATGCAGATAAAGGTGATGGTGACAACTCTGTTGTCTGAAAATACATACAGCCTCACAGATTAAAACAAGGTTACATAAGCTATAAATTATTACATTTAACTATAAATGGAAAATAAGGCTGTAGCTTCTCAACATTACGGCCATCAGTGAAGGCAGTGAAACCTTTCAGTGCCTTCAAAACATCATATTTGATGACTTCAAAAATGTCATCAAATATGTTTGAATCCACTTCCACCTCAGCAGAATCCTTCAAGACCAAATAAGTAGAACCTGGTAAATTTAATTTCAGTAGCACCAAAACAGAAATAATCAATAAAGTCATATTTGAGCAAATAACCACCTTCAGAGAAGGGCATATATAGCAAAAAAAAAAAAAAAATTACTTAATTACTTTAACCACAGATAGTCTTCTTCAGGTAAACAAAGTAATGACCATAAACTTATATTACATTTATTTGGGAACAAATAACTACTAATCTCATGATTAAAAAAAATAAAAACAGTCCACATTACAGTGTCTTTATTCTTTTTACTTCCAATTCCAGTATAGATATCCCAAACCGAAGTTCTCATCATGAGTAACCACCGATCAGCTGTGCTCATCATGCCGAGGTTTTTATAACCACATGAAGACAATCAAATTTAAAGTGGCCAATTTATTTTCTTCTCTTTATGAAAATGCCTCACACAAGATGACTTACATGTCTTAATTGTGAGATAGTGCTTTGAAGTTTTATCACTGACTGATAAAAGTAGCTCTGTTAATAAAAATACTCCATTACGGCCTCCTTCACTTACATTTGGGCTTTGATTTTCCTCACTTGTAGTAATTCAGTGAGATAATGTGAGATGAGAATTTCTAAAACAACAGCAGACATGCTGATGGATGTTAGGATTCCCGATCCTGCTTCGTTAAGAAACTTAGTTATGTTTGTGGTGTGATGGGCATGTACTAACCTGTTATTTTGTGAACTGGCTGGATGTGTTTGGGGAATGAGACATTTAATGAGACAAAAATAGTGCTGATTGCATCTTGCGGACATCTGCTGTGCCAGCTGACTGCACCTCTTGGTCTGTACACCTGACTCGATGAGGGAAAATCAGTGTCTGAGCTTGTTGCTTTGGTGAACCACCAGTGCGCCTGACTCAAACAGGCTCTCGTCCACACAGTCCTCCTTTATAAAGTGCTCTACAAACCCAAACATTACGGCTAACAGGTGGATTTTCCCCTTTCAGTGCAGCTCGCCAACACTACAAGTGAAAGTGGACAGTGAAAGTGGACAGTATATCTTGGTTTTTAACATAAACTCATTGCTGCAGCCAGGGGCAGAATAAAAGTGACCTCCTTAGACTGCTTTTTAGTTTGAGTTCATAATCATAATGGTCATGGAATTTCACAATGGTCATTGTGATGACATCACTTCCTGTTCAGTGGTTAGTACTGCTGCATCACAGTAAGAAGGTCCTGGGTTCTGATCCAATGTCTGACCGGGGCCTTTCTGTGTGGAGTTTGCATGTTCTACCTGTGTCTGTAGAGGTTCTCTCTGGGTACTCTGGTTTCCTCTCACAGTCCAAAGACAAGCAGTTAGTGGGGTTAGGTTAATTGGTGATTCTAAATTGCCCATAGGTGTGAATGTGAGTGCAAATGGTTGTCTGTCTCTCTGTGACATACTGGCAACCTGTCCGTGGTGTACTCTGCCTCTCACCCCGTGGCAGCTGCAACCCTGAAAAGGATAAGCAGAAAAAAATTAATGATCCAGTTCTTTTTTTTAAAAAAGAACATAATATATCCTTTAAATGGCACAATTTTCAAATTCTTTAAATAAGAAAAGATATAAATGCCTATACAGCACCACAGTTTTTTTTGTTGTTGTTGTTTTTTTGTAAATTTAAAAGGAATACAAGTTATCAGACTGTGGGCTTATTTTACAGTTACAATACATATAATTTAGGCAGGGAACTCAAACACGTAAAGTAACTTACATGCTTATTTATCTATTTCAATTAACCTAATGGACAGACCTAACCTAGTGTTGCTGTAGATAGCAGTTTCTCCCTTTAGATAAAAACCCACTTGAAAGCCAACAAATCCCTTTGTGAATAGAGAGGAATAAAGACATTGCCATAAACGTTCACCAGAAGTGAGGGATATCAGTAATTCAAGTATAAGAGTGAGTGTGTGTGATCTCTGGCTGAAGGTTGGCTGTCTGTCATCTCTCCGAGCACCCGTAACTCTCCGATTTCTACCTCACAGCTGCCTCGTTTCCTTCTTGTCCACTCCCTGTTCACATTTAAAACCTTCATCCCTTCCCTCTCATTCCCCTTTATGGTAATCAAGACCTGCAGTGCTCTGCCTATCTGGTAATCTGTGTCCCTCCCTCCGATACACTCTGCCCATTTCACCTGATCCCATAAGCACCGTTTCTCTTGATCTTTCCCCTCTGGCTGCACTCAACTGATGATTCTCATTGCTTACTTCTCTCTCAGAGCTTCTTCCCTTTATCATTATCTCTTCGACTCATTGCCTATTTTTTAACTTAACAAAGAAATTGTTTCATTTTAATATAAACTCATCTGCACCACAGTCTCCACTCCGTTCCCCCTGTCAGTCTCTCACTCTCTCTCTCGCTTGCTCTCTGTGCTTGTGGCCCCTGCGGTGACATAATTTAATATTCGTGGTGTCATAGTAAAGAGGCAGAAGGCTTGGGTTGTCAGCGTGGCGAGAGAGCCCACACTGATTTAGTGCTAGCATCACAGAGAGAGCATCTCTCCTTATTTTATTAGTAGGCTATGGACAAGCTGATGCAGTGACAGGGAGGTGGGGCAGTACAACTCAAATAAACAGCTGGAAGGCAGAAAGTGAAGTAACAGCAATTTTTAGTTTAGACTCCCAAGGAGGAAAAAAAACATTCTGGTACAATTTCCACTTGCTGTAGTTTTTCTCATCTCTAATTACTTTGCTGTCTACTATCTGTGAAGTAATCGACATAAGTAAATGCAATGTGTGTGAAGCAGTGTATGCTCGGTCGCAGTTAAGTGCTGCAAACAGGGCAGAAATGTTAATTGGTGTTAGTGATCAGGTTAGAGAGATTTTTGTTTTCAGTCTATTTTCTGTTTCTACCACATTTCTTTGTGACAGATTTGTGCGTGACTCAAGTCCTGCCTCCAGCTCCTTTCAAAATAAATATTTTCATCTGCTGGGTGATATCTGAGGTGGTGTTCAGACATGTGGCAGACATGTTCACAGGTGTATGTGTTATATATGTGTTTAGGTGTGCGTGACTGTGAAGACACAACACTGCAGGTGTGGAACTGGGAGCAACAGAGGCCACACTGGTGACACAGAGCTTTTTCATACACCTTTCTGCTCAGGAGCAAAGACGCGAATGCTGAACATCTGCCACTAGTGCATTTGCATGTGAGAAATAGACAAAAGTGCTGAAGAGCTGCTCTACAGCTGATTGGATGTTCAAAAAGATCTTAACCCACTTCAGCACATATTTTGATGGTACATGCTGAAAATTATTCAACATCATTTACTGATTCACTTAGTGCCATGTTATTGCCAAAATGATTTTTTTTTATATACTTCAGACACCCCCAGTCCAAGATTTTTTTTTTGGTGCCCAGGGCCAATGTTGTGCAACAACTGTACAAAACAACAGAGGAAAATTTTAATTCATAGATCATAAGACAGCTGTTGGAGAGCAATACAAACATCAAATCATCTCCCAAAAATGTCTCCAAATTATACAACAAAGAATTGAAAAACACTTGAAACACATTCACGTATTTTATATAAGTTGATAGAAGCTTAGCTTCACACTGCCCAGTGTCATGTCATAGATTCTCATGTTGTGAGACATCGCTGTCACTCTGTGTGAAGCTTCACAAAACAGTTCTGTGCTGTAAAACAGGGGTGCTCGTGACACTTTATATGCATCACTTTTGGTGTTCCGGTGCACCCAGGTAACCTGCATCTTCCTTTGTTGGTCAGTGTGATGTGCTTTCAAAGCCCTGATTTGGAATGGGCACCGTGGGTCTTCTTCCTCTTTTCCTCATACTTCCGGTACGCCCCCTCTTCTTGCTTTCCTTTCTGGATTTACACAGACTTTGTGCAGTGTGGGATTTGAATGCATAGGTACCTTATTTGGGGGGTTAAGGGGGGTTTGGATAAGGGTTACCTCACCTTTAATCATACTCCGGATCTTGTCCTAACATATGGCATAGAAACTGAAGACCTAACAGTATTCCCTGAAAGCCCCCTCCTGTCTGATCATTTCTTAGTAACATTTACATTTACTTTAATGGATTACACAGCAGTGGGGAATAAGTTTTATTACAGTAGAAGTCTTTCTGAAAGTGCTGTAACTAAGTTTAAGGATCTAATTCCTTCATTGTTATGCTCTTCAGTGCCATGTGCCAACACAGTGCAGAGCAGCTACCTAAACTCTGCTCCCAGTGAGGTCGATTATCTCATCAATAGTTTTACATCCTCACTGCGTATAACTTTGGATACTGTGGCTCCTCTGAAAAGGAAAGCTTCAAATCAGAAGTGCCTGACTCCGTGGTATAATTCACAAACGCACAGCTTAAAGCAGTTAACCCGAAAGCTGGAGAGGGAATGGCGTCTCACTAAATTAGAAGATGCTCATTTAGCCTGGAAAAAGAGTTTGTTGCTCTATAAAAAAAGCCCTCCATAAAGCTAGGACATCTTACTATTCATCATTAATTGAAGAAAATAAGAACAACCCCAGGTTTCTTTTCAGCACTGTAGCCAGGCTGACAAAGAGTCAGAGCTCTGTAGAGCCGAGTATTCCTTTCACATTAACTAGTAGTGACTTCATGGATTTCTTTACAAATAAAATTTTAGACATTAGAGAAAAAATTATTCATAACCATCTCAAAGATTATTCTTCATGTTCGGCTGCTTTCAGCACTGCTGGTATTTGTTTAGACTCTTTTGCTCCAGTTGATCTTTCAGAGTTAACTTCAATAGTTACTTCCTCCAAACCAGCAACATGTTTGTTAGATCCCATTCCTACTAGACTGTTCAAAGAAGTCTTTCCAATTATTGATGCTTCAATCTTAAAAATGATCAATCAGTCTTTATTAGTTGGCTATGTACCACAGACCTTCAAGGTGGCTGTAATTAAACCTCTACTTAAAAAGCCATCACTTGACCCAGCTGTCTTAGCTAATTATAGGCCAATCTCCAACCTTCCTTTTCTCTCAAAGATTCTTGAAAGAGTAGTTGTAAAACAGCTAACTGATCATCTGCAGAGGAACGGTTTATTTGAAGAGTTTCAGTCAGGTTTCAGAATTCATCACAGTACAGAAACAGCATTAGTGAAGGTTACAAATGATCTTCTTAGAGCCTCTGACAGTGGACTCATCTCTGTTCTTGTCCTGTTGGACCTCAGTGCAGCTTTTGATACTGTTGACCTTAACATTTTATTACAGAGATTAGAGCTTGCTATAGGTATTAAAGGTACTGCACTGCAGTGGTTTGAATCATATTTATCTCATAGACTCCAATTTGTTCATGTAAATGGGGAGTCTTCTTCACACACTAAGGTTAATTATGGAGTTCCACAGGGTTCTGTGCTAGGACCAATTTTATTTACATTATACATGCTTCCCTTAGGCAGTATTATTAGAAAGCACTGCATCAATTTTCATTGTTATGCAGATGATACTCAGCTTTACCTATCAATGAAGCCAGATGACACACATCAATTAGTTAAACTGCAGGAATGTCTTAAAGATATTAAGGCCTGGATGACCTCTAATTTCCTGCTTCTAAATTCAGATAAAACTGAAATTCTTGTTCTCGGCCCCACAAATCTTAGAAACATGGTGTCTAACCAGATACTTACTCTGGATGGCATTACTTTGGCCTCCAGTAACACTGTGAGAAATCTTGGAGTCATTTTTGACCAGGATATGTCCTTCAATGCACATATTAAACAAATATGCAGGACCGCTTTTTTGCATTTGCGCAATATTTCTAAAATTAGAAACATCCTTTCTCAGAGTGATGCTGAAAAGCTAATTCATGCATTTATTACTTCTAGGCTGGACTATTGTAATTCATTATTATCAGGCTGTCCTAAAAGCTTCCTGAAAAGCCTTCAGCTGATCCAAAATGCTGCAGCTAGAGTACTGACAGGGACTAGAAAGAGAGAGCATATTTCTCCCATATTGGCTTCTCTTCATTGGCTCCCTGTTAAATCTAGAATAGAATTTAAAATTCTTCTCCTCACATACAAGGTCTTGAATAATCAGGCACCATCTTATCTCAAAGACCTCATAGTACCATATCGCCCCAACAGAGCACTTCGCTCTCAGACTGCTGGCTTACTTGTGGTTCCTAGGATACTTAAGAGTAGAATGGGAGGCAGAGCCTTCAGCTTTCAGGCGCCTCTTCTGTGGAACCAGCTTCCAGCTTGGATTCGGGAGACAGACACCCTCTCTATTTTTAAGATTATGCTTAAAACTTTCCTTTATGATAAAGCTTATAGTTAGGGCTGGATCAGGTGACCCTGAACCATCCCTTAGTTATGCTGCTATAGGCCTAGTCTGCTGGGGGTTCCCATAATGCACTGTTTCTCATTCACCTTATTTACTTTGTTTATACTCCACTCTGCATTTAATCATTAATTGATATTAATCTCTGGCTCTCTTCCACAGCATGTCTTTCTCTCCCCTCAGCCCAACCGGTCGCGGCAGATGACTGCCCCTCCCTGAGCCTGGTTCTGCTGGAGGTTTCTTCCTGTTAAAAGGGAGTTTTTCCTTTCCACTGTCGCCAAGTGCTGCTCATAGGGGGTCGTTTTGACTGTTGGGTTTTCTCTGTATTATTGTAGGGTCTTTACCCACAATACAAAGCGCCTTGAGGCGACAGTTTGTTGTGATTTGGTGCTATATAAATAAAATTGAATTGAATTGAACTTACCTAAGGTACTCTAACCTTAAACATATAAATCTCCCTCAGTGCAGTCAGTGCATTTCATCAGTGCTGAAGTACCCCTTATCACACAACGTTGCCCTGAGGCAATGAAAAGAAAAAAGAATTTATGAACATGCAAAATAATTTTTTTTTAAAAAAACGACAAAAACACGCTCTACGACTTGATACATGTGCATTTTTAATTTCCAGCTTATGTCATTTTAAATATGACTACTAGGGCAAATAGTCTTACCTTCTTCTTGCACCATGTGCTCCTGCGACCATGTGTCAGAAAAGGATGTCCTGCCTTCAAATCATGCTAGACAGTGACTCCCACAACCTAGTAGACTAAAATGTGATACTTTTTAAAACACTCTAATTGGTTGCCATCATTTAAGTTCACATGTACTGGCTATGGGGCTTAAGAAAAACTTTCTGTTGCCTAAGGCCAATGCTGTGCTGTGGAGTGCTGAAGGCTACACACAAGGAAAGGGTGCACTGCAATTTGTTGTGACAATTGGAATCCTTGTGTCAAACCTTGGGCGTGCTGCTCCCATTTTTGTCTGCAGTATGTTATATTTTCAGAAACCATCATAGAACCTGGAATTCTTTTTGGGTTACTCAATGACTCCACCGTGATTGGATTTCATCTTCTCTCTATATGATTGTAGTCGTCTGTGACTGCCAGCTGCGTACAAAGCCTTATTTCAAGAATGGTTCATCCTGTCATTTAGTTATGCTTATATTTATTAAGCAAGCCATAGTGCAGAATTGTGACATTATTGTAATTGTTTTGTGATTAAAAAAAAAAAAAACTGGTCAAGAAACCAGCTAGATTTACTTAAAGGTTGACAGAAGCACTCTGACAGCACCGATTGAATGCACAGTTCTTTCCTTTTAGTGTAGAAACAATGTATCAGCTTGTTGTGATACATACAAACTTGATGTGTTGACTTGATTAATTCAGTTTATCAGCTAGTATAGGATGTGACTAAATAATGATTATTATGTGGATTCTACATATGACTCATTGATAGTTTCTTCAGATCAAGCATCTATTGTCAGTCTTTATGCAGATTGGATCTGTAGGACTAGGAAATGAAATAATCACCATAATTATCAGCCCCCCCAAAAATCACAGGAATGATAAATGATCAAAATAATTAACAGAACATGTATCTGTTAAGCTTTAGGATCAACTTTAATCTTCAGAATCATTGTTGTTAAGATACAGCAATAGAATAAAAAAGCTGACACATTTATTGCCAAACCATAGAACACAATATTTGGAAATGTAACAAAACATCTTGCTCATGTGAACTGGAGAAGGCAGTGATCAAACCACTAACCTTCTGATTGATGGGAAACCACTCTGCCGCTTGACCTCCAGACACCCCACAGTCAAAGTGCTTCTGGGAGTGGTAGTTCCCAGAAGCACCGGGAAGCATTTGCTCTTCTCTGCCTTTTCAGTCATTAGTTCCTCTGTGAGTTAGGGACCACGGCCATGGTTGTTTTTCACATTATAAATAATTTTTCTAGTTAATATCTTTTTTAAAAAAAAAAAAATGTACCACATAAAAAGTAAGTTCAGCTGCCAGTACGAGTGTGCAATAGCAAAATAATCCAGCCTGAACATTTAGACACTAAAATTTTGATTACCATGCCAGCTTTCAAAAGCATTTTCTACAAGTATGTGGTCCACACTAAATGGCACAAAATCAAAAAATCTGAAAATCAAGTTTGAACCTTTTCTCCTTTTTGCACTTTCACTGAAATGGCAGCTATCAGGCAATGAGATGGTGCATTATTGTTTCCCCTATGTCTTTGTGGTAAATGTAACTTTTGCTGAGACAATATTCTTCATGGTCTCCAGACAGAGACGAAAGAATTGATGCTTGTAATGTATGATGGGCACAGCTGAATAACAAAAAAAAAAATATATATATATATATATATATATATAACAGAGAGAATCCAAGTGGGTGGAAGGCCAAAATGTGCTTCTGATCTAACTGATTTACATTATTGTGAATTTGCTGTTTGTAGTTGTGAGTTAAGGTAAGGGTGGGAGTAATTTTTGTGTGAGGTGAGAGTGATGTAAATTTGTGCAATCATGTTAGAATTTACAGAAATAAACAGACAAACAAACAACAACAACAACAACAACAACAACAAAAACAATCTGAGAACAACACTCACAGAGCTTTTAAAAGACAAAGCCGGACTTCACAGTTTTGCTTAGACTACATCAATATATTGATGTCCATTGTGTCATCTCTGGAGGATGTCAGGGATTACAAATAGGTGATGGAGCATGCCCCGTAGCTTTCAATTCCATGTGTATTCGTGTCAAATGGCCATGGAGGGATCGATCTGCTGCACAAAATGATGTATGCACGTATCATGTGACGAGGTACAGGGCTGAAGTTTTAGGCTGAGAGCCCTGTAATTCATTACAGCAGTGTGAGTGTTCGTAGCTGTGAGTGTGTGCGCGTGAGAATGCGATGTGTGATTCATAAGATGAAACCCGCCCGGCTATGAGGGAACTCATTAGACTCCTGTCGTCTCACCTCCCGGTTGGAAAAATACCTGCCATCTGGGAGTTTATATTCCCTCTTCTTTACAACTCTCTCGCTCTCGCTCTTTATTGCTGCCACACTCTTTGCCACAAAATCCAAGAGCAATCACCAATCAATCTTGTACACTCACCTAGCTCTCTCTGATGCTAACCACCTTCTGCCTTCTACTGTTTTTGTTCTTCGTACATTCAGCTGAGTTTTCACTCAAATTCAGACACAGCCTCTTCTCCTGCCTTTGCATCATATCCCATTACAGCTCATCAGGCTCATCGCCTCGTCCCTCTGTAATCATGTCATTCGTGCATTTTAACCATCCTTCTTACTTCACCCAAGTCATCTATCACTCTTCTGCCTTGTCTCCTCTATACTTAGAATCTGCTTTTCTTTATACTCCCAAGTGATTGCTTGTCACTGCTGATTGTGTGACTGTGACACTTCTCTCCCCTGCTGTCTTCTCACTTACCCCGTACCTAAAATTTTACTTTGTCATCACCATGGAGATTCTGTCTGCTTGTGCAAGTCATGTCACAGGTTTGGTGCAGGTAAAAGAGGTATGATGCAGGGAGCCTTTTCATGACAAGTCTTGTCACACAAGAAAGTGAATAGAAGAAAAGAAGAATCAAGGACAACCAGGGAGGCATCAGAAAAAGTCTCTTTTTCTGAATCCATGAAATGCTCCTGTGGAGCACAGCTACAAGTTCTACCCCAGAGAGGACTTATTTTGGGGAATAAGTTGCTAACCTCTGTATTTAGATGTTTTTGAAGACAGAAACTTAAAAAAAAGGAGCTGAAATTAATCAATTACAAATACCAACACTGCCACCACTCAATTTAAGTTAAAGTATTTTAACCAAAACCAGCATAACTTAATGAGAATGTTAGTTTTAACCAAAATTATGTTTTTTGATTTTTTGAAACTCAACCATAAGGGTTTGTTAATTCTGCAACAGTAATTCTAATTATGGCACTGATCCCAGAACACACCTTGCACATATGTAAAAGCCACCAACCATTTTGACAACACAGCAGCATTTGACACCATGAAAATGAATCGTTTGGAATTACTTAAATGATTATCTCATTATCACACTCTTCTATCACTTGATTAATTGTGTCACCAGTAACTATTTGCAAATTAGAAAGCACATCATGCACAAAGGTAACCATGAAGTGAAGAGGTAGCTCGTATTTTTTGGCTTTACCCTTGCTCTGGTTCAATTTTACCACATTTTCCCCTCCTTCACCCCACTTCTCTCTTCTAACCCTTCTGCCCCCCCCTCTGCTCCTCTGTGCCCTCTCTTAGCTGCTGCGATTCACAGGGTAATAGCGCTTGTCGTCTGGAGTCTGTTCCATCAATACATGGCTCCTCTATCTGGACTGGGTGGGTCATCCTGGGTTTACATTCCCAGCCCCTGCTCTTCCATCCAATCAGCCTCTAATCAAAAGTCCCTCCCCCATCCCTGCTAACTCACCATGTTCATGACAAATGCTGTGCACCAAAATTTGGTTGCAAATGTTCCACAAAAACCAAAAACAGCTTTTGAAGGAATATTCTTTATACACTTTTCTTTATAATGGAAATATGAAAAACCCTCTAAGGTATCACATTAAACAAAGAATCTGCAGTATGTCTTCAAACTGCAGAACTCACAATGAGACCTTTTAGTGCCTTGAAGTAATCACTCGCAAGCCACACAGGGAGAGGAAGAAAGCATGCCAAGCACAAAAGGAGAACTCATAACCATTAAAGTCAGTACAGTAATTGAATGAAAGGTGGGCAGCTGTTTTAGTGTCTGGGGCACAGGTATGTGTTCTAACAAGATGGTGGGATGCAGAGCTGTTATGGTTGTTACAGTAGTTGTTGCATCATTAGATTTTAAGGGCTGATTCAGTGTTTGGATTGTGCTTAGTCAGATGTGAAATGGCAAAAAGGAGAAGGGTGTCATTATGACAGGTAATTTGACACAATGATGGATTGACAGAAAGCACAGTTTACATTTCTCATCACATCCTCTTGAGTGTACAGGCTTCGGTGTGTATATGTGTGCCTGTTTGTGTTTCCTGTATTTGACTATGGATATGTGTGCACTGGTGTGGCTCAGAGCGTAGGTGAAGACACTCTGCCAGGCATTTCTATCAGCTGGTAAATTCTTATCTCGGAAGCCCACATAAACACAATTGCACATCAGTATGCAAGAAAGGATCTTTGTGGTGGCAATGTGGAACAGTTATAAAAGAGGAATGATTTGTGTTTGTGCTCAAGCACATGTGTTTGTGTATAATTCTCAGCATGGGCCTAGAGAGCAGGTTGTCAGCCACCGTGACATATGGTGTGCACCCAGGTGATGAGCCAGTCTCAAGTACAGGCCTTTTTTGTGCACGTTTGTGTGGGTGCTTGGGTATAGTGTTTGTGTGTGTGTGCATGTGCCTCTCTTTTACTCTGATGACCATCTGTGTCCCACTCTTCAAAGCAGCCCTTTCCGCCCGGCCCCATAGACAAATGAATTATTAAACTGCTTTTCCAGGTGACACCCAAGCTATTTGTTACCCCTTCTCTGACGGGGCAGACACAGACTTCAGGAAACAATCGCTCTGAGTCCTCACGCATGTCCTTCCACCTGATCCCCTATCAACTCTGTACAGCCCTTTCTGATCCACTTTTCTGCCTCCATGTAGTAATCTTTGACATCCTCTTGTGACTGTAGCACTCCTTTACCACCATTTATTTGATGCCTCTCCATCTTTATTACCCCATTGCTTTGCCTCTCAATTGACTCCATGCTTAATTTGGTCTCTTCCTTTCTCTCTCATGCTTAGTCCCTCTCTTCCACACTCTTTCTCTTTCTGTCCAAAAAAAGTCAATCTTTCTCCCAGCTCCAGCCTCAGGGACTGCGACCGCTTGAGGAATCCAATAAGGTTGATTAAGTGATGACAGTATAATTACAGCAATGGCACAGGCACAATCAATCTCTTGCTTCCTGAACAGGATAAATGAGCCAACCTGGGTCATCAGCATATGGGAGATAACTTCACTCAGAGCATACTCAGATGAGGACCAAGTTAAAAAAATAAGGAGCGAAGAAGACGTGTTTAACGAGTAATCTTAACCATGCTTGTGTAGAAGAAAGCAGAACTTAAAAAAAAAAGAAAAAGGAAGAAATGTATTTACTAACCACTTGAACATGAGCAAACGAGCTGGTCTGACTTCATGAACCAAAGAGAGTCAGAAGCAACATTATTAACAACAAGATCGTTTTAGCATATCAACACAGCATATTTTGATTTTTCCATTTGAAAAGGTTGAGAATATGAATACCTGTCATTAAGCACAAGCTGGTCTATAAAACGGCATTCTTTATGCTCATATTATTCTGGAGCCCAATATTAACAATTAAGACTCAAACACTTGAGATGAAAGGGAATTCTCTTTATTGTGACTTAAGCTTTAAAAGTGTTCCTTACAACTCAAAGACTCAAAAAAAAAAAAAATCCTCAGATGCAATCATGTAACAGTTGATAAGGGCTCAAGAGACTCAGCTTTATACAATTATCCTCTGATGCAGACACGCAGACTTCCCTCCTGAAGTGGCAACAGAAAATGCCTACTGCCCTCAAGTAGAAAGAAAGGACTGGAAATGGATTAGAATAAGCACAGATGGCTGTGGTCAACCGCTTTCCAATTCTTCGTTATATATTGTATCCAAGTATGTAAATTACAGGCTCAAAGCCAACACAAGCTTCAGTGTGTAGAGTCAAGAGATTGACCTACCACTTGTATTAGTCACATTGTAAGACATCCTTTAACAAAGACACGTATCAAGAATTTTATGCAGTTTATAAACAAAGTCTCTGTTGAAGTGCTGGTGAGTAAGATGGCTGACCCCAAAACAGTCCCAGATGTGACACTGATGTGTGCGAATGGGTGGCAGTGCCATGTAAAGCTTTTTGCGTGTTCGATGAGACTAGAAAAGTCCAATATCTTAACCTATTTTAATCATTTTTACAGACACCAGTAACACCTGGTATTAAAATGTGACCACATCTGGCGGTGGTCTGGGTTGCGCTTTGATCAAATCTCTGCCAGGTGGGTGTGAATATAGTCTGATGTATAGTTGGGGCACATCATATACAACAAGTTGAAAAGTTTTGTGTTTGTTCATTGACAAATCAACAAACACCAGCAGTAAATCATGATCTTTATCTTTCGACATAGCAAAACAGAGGATACAAGAGGTGCAAACTGGCAGAGCTGCATATAGACAAAGGAGGGAAAAAAAGGAAGCTGAGGATATGGACAGGTGGGGGAAAACCCTTTTCCATCATTTACCTAACACAGACTGGCAGGTACTTAATTAACAGCTGTGATACTGTAACTACTGGATTGAAATGCAAGTCAGAAGATAGATGAGAATTTCAGGAACAGTCTGACTCTTGGTGAATCTGTTGCAGCATTTTGTTTATCTTAGAGATCAGACTGATTAATCCTTTTCCTCCTGTTTGTTGCTTTTGCACTATGCACTGGTTTGTTTTCTTGCAGAAGTCCAATAGCAGGTGACCTGGCATCTGGTTTACATGCTAATAACTCCCAACAGAGATCGTAACATCCCTTCATCATTCATGTCTGCAGATATGAATGATGAAAAAAAAAAATATATATATATGAATTTTATATATATAAAAAAATTCCCCACTCTCAATGGGCAGTCTATGGTTGTCCTTCAAGATCGGGCCCTCTACCAGAAGCCTGGGACCTTGAGGGTCCTGCATAGCATCTTAGCTGTTCCTAGGACTGCACTCACCAGGACAGAGATCTCAGACAGCATTTGTGGAGTCTTCTGGAGGTTACTGCCCCAAGTGTTCCGATTACTGCAGGGGACCACTGTTACCTTCATCTTCCACATTTTTCAGCTCTTCTCCCAGGCCTTGGTATTTCTCGAGCGTCTCATATTCCTTCTTCCTGATGTTGTCAACACTTAGTATTATTACATCTATCACTACAGCCTTCTTACTCTGCTTGTCCATCATTACTATGTCCGATTGGTTAGCCATGACCAGTTTGTCCGTCTGTAGCTGGAAGTCCTGCAGGATATTAGCTCGGTCATTCTCAGCCACCTCAGGGGAATATCACATTTTGACCTTGGGACTTCCAGGCCATACTAGGCACAGATGTTCCTGTATACTATGTCAGCCACTTAGTTATGGTGTCCCAGGTATGCCCTGCCTGCTAGCATCTTGCACTCTGCTGTTGTGTGCCAGAGGTACATGCTGTGCAGGGGTCTGTCTTTCCATGATCGTTCCTGTTCCTGCTGTTATGTGCTGGATTGTCTCAGGAGCATCTCTGCACAGCCTGCACCTGGGGTCTTGCCTCGTGTGGTAGAACCCAGTCTTTATTGATCTTGTGCTTAGAGCTTGTTCCTTTGCTGCCATGATCAGTGCCTCTGTGCTGTCTGTGTGCTGGTAGGATTTTTCAATATGAGCCGCTTCTTCTATCTGCCAGTAGTACATGCCGAGCAGGGGCCTGTCCTTGCATGGTGGTTCCTGTTCTTGCTCCTCTTTCTTCTCTTCTTTTTTCAGTGGAAGACTAGTGAACTAAAAGCAAGTCTTTATTGACAGGCCAATGGCAGGAGTACATAGAAACATAAAATACTACAGGGAACTGAAAACTATAAACTTACTGAAACCTAAAGGTAGGAAACACAGGGGCTGTGAGACACTGGAGCTGGGGAAGGTAAACCAGAACATACACAAGAACATAGCCAGACACGTTGACAAGAAATAGAGAGCTCAACAAGGAGATAGTTCTGGGGGCCTGCCCAGCCATGGGGCAGCACAGGAAAGATGAAACAGTTCATTGGGCTGCCCAGGCCATGGGGCAAGACTTAGAGGGCAAGGTCAGTGGTGGAGACAAAGGAACTCAGAGAGCCAGCTGAATGGCCAGCGATGGAGACGCAGCAGCTCTGGGGGCCTGCTGCTAGCTGGGGGAGGCTAGCAGCAGAGTCAGAGCACCTCTAGGGGCCGGTGGCAGAGACAAAGCACATCAGAAGATTTTGTCAGAGGCCCACAATGGCAAAGGGAGGCCGATGGCGGTCAGAGGTGATGTGACACGTCTGGTGGCTTGGCTCAAGGCCGATGATGAAGGAAGCCCTCTGGGGACCAACATTGACAGAGGTGACAGGACACCTCAGACACATGCGTCATGAGACCCTTGGACTCAGGCTTGGACTCAATCAGACCAGGACCCTCTGGCTCAGGCGGAGCAGGATTCACAGGGGACTCAGGTGGAGCAGCATACCAGGGAGTGGAGTGAATAATATACTAACAAAAATAATAAAGTGTAAGCACATGTGTTACATATCTGTTTCTCTTTGAACACAGCATGACAATTCAGATCAACGAGAAGTAGCTGTG
Source organism: Archocentrus centrarchus (assembly GCF_007364275.1). NCBI lineage: Eukaryota > Metazoa > Chordata > Actinopteri > Cichliformes > Cichlidae > Archocentrus > Archocentrus centrarchus. The sequence goes on along the minus strand of NC_044346.1, from coordinate 34,824,962 downwards.
GAATGATTTTTGATGTAAGGGCAAATGTTTCTGTTAGGAATTGCTGGGGACCGCATGTGGTCCTGAAGACTCAAGTTGAACGCAGGATTTATCCAGAGTAGAGCTGTGTTATTACAAACTGTTCCATAAACCTGAAATCTATGTGTAACAGCTGACTTGTATGATGTGTTGAAGAACACAAAACATTCACTATCAGATCCTGAGTGGTCAGTGTGTTAATAAAAATACTGTTTCTGTGCCATGTGTGTAAATGTACACTTCTCTTTTGTTTCTGCTGGCTCTGTGAGAATGTGAGTACTTATTAATATAATATTACATATTCTAAAATTCAGACAGTAATCTGACACACTAACACAATCCCATTAATAGTTGCATGTGGTATTTAAGAGCTCCAAAAAAGAAAAGTTAAAAAAAGAAAAGAAAAGAAACTCCATGACAGGCACTCTGGGTGTGTGCTGCTGAGAACAGACACACAGAGACGTTTCCATTGTGTACCGATCTCTGTGTAGAAATGTGACTAGAAGCCCAGAACACTGTACAACACTGCTCACTGTAAAACATTACTTGGTTGCCTCTAAAACCTAAGGCACCCATATAGGAATAGATAGATACTTTATTGATCCTGAAGGAAAGTAGGGCATCCAGCAACTTAATACGCACAATAAATAGATTACAAACAATGGAGGTATAAATTATACAAACCAGCTCCACTACGACCACTGACCCAGCCCACCTGACCAACTTATCCAGCCTCAGAATGTCTCTCTCTTCCTGATGCTGCCTCCCCAACACATCATCACATAGAAGAGAATGCTGGCAACTATAGATTGGTAGAACATCTGCAGTAGTTTTTTGCAGATGTTAAAGGAACCCAATCTCCTCAAGAAATAAAGCCAGCCCTGCCCCTTTCTGTACAGTGTGTCAGCGCCAGGGTTATAATAGTTTTGGATTTTACATTATAGTTTAGTTTTAGTTAGTTTTTACTTCTTTTTCTCTAATTCAGTTAGTTTTAATTAGTTTTCAGAGTGGTTTTTCTCGTTTTTATTAGTTTTTATTTTTGGTTTCATGCTTAGTTTTAGTTAGTTTCAGTTAGTTTCAGTATTAGTTTTAGTATTTTCATACCTAATCAGGTGCAAGATTCAAGGCGCAAAAGTGACTATTGTGTAATGAAAACTTGACAAAAGATACAGTTTAAAGAAATATATTCAACAACCAGCTGTTCACAAGACAGAAGCACTACATGCTAAATGTGTGTAATATTAAGGATACACATGAACATCAACAGGGAGAAACAAAGAAAAACATGAATTCCCAAACTCAATATATATTCTACAATAACCTCCACAATAAAGTTCAGCATCAGTGCAGCAGATTAACAACACCTACATGTGGTGTTTGACAAAATCAAACTCTTTGAAGGAGTCAAAGCTCAAATCCAGCTGCATCCTGATGTTCTCACCACCTGAAGCTGCTTCTGTTTTGGAGCTAGCTTGGTTAGATGCTCGCTAATTAAACTTGCAGGGTCTTTGCGGCCTCTGTACACAACCCACGGAAGTTGCCGACCTTATGTCCACATTTATGCTTGTGTAGCTGGATTGTGTGTGTTATTACCTTGTGGTCGTGTGCAGGTGTTTTATATGCAGCGCAGGCTGGGACTTCTTTTTTGGTCCTCACTCTTTGTGCTCAGTTTTTTGGCTGCAAACATATTTGTCCCTGTTTTTTTTTCACTTTCTTCATTCCTTCACGTCCATCCTGATAGTTTCAGCAATCTCCTACCAGGAATTTGCTGACAGTTGTGAGTCCTTATATTGATGCTTTGATTATTATTCCTGATTGTTATTCTCTCACTGATAAAGTAGCCGGAAACGCACAAGGACTAAACAGTTTAGTCACAACTTTCTGGGCTGCGTGGACCCGACAAGTAGTCCCGTTTCTCAGAGGCGCAGGCCAGGTTACCTGGTAGGATCAGAGCGGTTTCTGTAGCCGTTGTGCGCTTCTCAGGTGGACTTTGATGTTGCTGGTTTTTCCTGACTGAGAAGTGTTCCGCACATTTTTCATCATCCACAACAAGACTTTCGATTCTATCTGTGCTCTTGTACTCAAAGAGCCTCCATACGGGACGCTGCCGCTTTCTCGGCAGACCGCAGCCATTACTTTGCGGACCAGCGCGGTGAGCGCACGCACATGCGCACACACTCACACAGTTGTCCGATGGCGCTCCCAGCTTAAACTCGGAGAGCGGAAAAAATGATTTCATATCAATCCACAAGGCTTAAAAAAAAAAAAAAAACAAGTAAATGAAAGTCAGTTTATCGATAATTTCAGTTAGTTTTAGTTAGTTTTGTAAACTCACAATTCAGTTTTAGTTAGTTATCGTTTTTTCCTTTTAATTATAGTTTTTATTTATTTCAGTTAACGACAATGTTTTTTCAATTTCAGTTTTCGTTATTTCGTTCGTTTTCGTTAACTATAATAACCCTGGTCAGTGCACACCGACTAGTCCAGTTTGTTGTCCAACTGCAGATCGAGGTACTTGTAGGTCCTCACCATTTGCACATCAATCCATACCTGCCAAGTTTTGTATTTAAAAATACGGGAAATTTGCTGAAAATAAAAGTGGCATCATCGCCTAATTTGCATAATTGGTCATTTGCGTGTAGTTGCAATCGAGGCTGTAGGAGAGATGTTATTATCTTTGGAGAGACAAATGTTTAGAACTACAAATGAACTTTATGAAATAACAATAACTTTAATGCTTTGCCTAGACCCACATTACATAGATCAATTTTGTCCCATATTGTTTAATTTTAGAATATCAAATTTAATGAAAACACTGTGGGGTGAAACTGCTAGCTATGTTCAACCCTTCGCTTTTATCTGGGCCACTGTTGCCAATTTGTGTAAGTGAACTCGCTGTCGCCTGTCTCAAAGGTTGATAAAGGCTTAAGCGAGGTCCGGAGGTGGGAGGAGGTAGGCAGGTTCAGTGTTTAAGGGAAGGTTCAGGTGTTGGAGGGTGCAGTCGAAGTGAGGGAGGGCTGGGCGATGCCAAAGCGTACGAAGGGATGCAGTAAGAAGGCATTATGTACACAAAACATGGCAAGAACATGCTGACTAGTCGCTTTTTGGAAAAAAAAAGCCGCTAAGTTGGCAACACTGAGCCCAGCCCTGTTTCTCCTGGTTTGTTCAGGCTGTCAGCACTAACCTCGTGACAACTGCCACCCAGGCTACAGCAGGTGGCAGCTCTCACAAGGCTAGAGACAGAATTCAGTTTGGAGCAGCACAGTATAATAATTTTTATATAATATATTTTTTTTAATTATTGTATTAAAATACAGGAAATTTATGGGAAAATAAAAATAAGGGAGAACGGCGGGACACAGGGGTCAAATACGGGAGTCCAGACCTACAGAAGTCCACTACCATCTTCTTAGTCTTGGATGTGTTCAGCAGCAGTTGGTTCAGTTGGCACCATTCCACAAATTCATCCACCAGTCAATATTTTGGAATTCTCCCTTTCCATTCAGTGCTCCATTTTAAATTCAGTTAACTTAAATTCTGCTGTATTTCGTCAAACTATCAGAAATATTTGATGCACAGCTCTAAATATGCAGGATGAGTGAAGAGCTACAGGACTGAGCCAAAGTTTTGGCAGTGAGCTTTGAGCTGTCCAATTACACATCCATTCTGATAACATCGCCCCCTCTCCTTCCAAATTAACACTCCCAGCGCCAGCTATCACAACCACATCAGGTCCAAAAAAAGAAATTTTTCCACCACTAAATTTAGCATAAGTTGTGTACAAGATTTTTTGTTCTGAAAGGAAAACCAAAAGGAAAACTTCCACAAATATATAAGCAATAAGGCCAACCACAAAAATACCTCTTCATGCCTTCATGCTGTTCAGTTGCAAAATTCACACTGAGCATTTTTGGTAAATGCCATCAGTAGCTGTTTAACACCAAAAAAAGGTTTTGTGCTGATGCAGACCATTAATCTGGCTGAACGCATGCTACTCTGTGATGTGCTTTCATTTTCTAAGTATGAGTTTTAGCACAAGCTGATTTCCAGTGCTCTTCTTTTGAAGAAATAAAAATGATGTTGGCCCCCTCTGGAAGGATGCATGACCTTTCTGGACTTACTGTCTCCTCATCAATAGATAGGAAAGGAGGTAGGCATGAGAGGGCTAGCTCTTTTAGCAAAGGATATGTGTTTCTCCTGATCCAACACCAGATAACATGATCTTCAGTGCCCATTACCGGTGAAATTTTCCTATGGATCTCAATTGCTTTGTCTTTTCCTGGAAGGACTGGGTATTCAGAGTGGGTCTGTCTGCTTTTACTTTGGTTTTATAAGTTTCAGTATTAGTTTGCAATAATACACTACAGTACAAAAACAACACTTGGACATCTTGAGCTCAAAAAAATGTATGCACCAAATTTTACTAAAATTTACACACATAAAAACCGAGATTTCCTGAATGTTTTTCATAGTTTTGTAAGAACGTGCTATCATTTTAGCCATTATTCATTTTGTTTCAGTTATAAAAGTTTTGTTTGCTTATTTTCATTTTTCATTTCAGTGTTCATTAACTGTAATAACCTTGGTACTCAACCATACAGTCTCTCCCCACTCCTCACCCCCCCACCCCGCTTCATTTGGCTGGACCGTCCCCATATCCCTCACACCATCACCATGCTATGTCAGCTGCAAGTGTAATATGCAATTAGACTAGACAAAAGAGGAACATGAGGCAGGAGATGAGTATTTGATAAAAGTCTAAATTCAATTCTCATTCATAATGAATACCTGCTCTGTTTCTATGCTGCTGCCAGTATTTGTCCTTGACCCAGTCCCAGAGTGTGCCACCATCCTCCAGTTTGTGCTTAAATTGAGGATTCAGTGCAGATGCCTCTCAAAGGAAGGCTTTATTGTTTATGCTCTATGAAGTGTAGATTTCTAATTAGGAAAAGGAAACTGGACATAATTTGTCTAAGTGATATTCATTTTAAAAATATTTTACATGATACTTATCAGAAAATTCTGAGGAGTCTGACAAGACTTTCTGGACACAAACACTGCGGCTCTATCCTGTATGGTGAATTCCAGTATAGAATGGGTTTTAAATCCAAAATTGTGCTTAAATTTCTTCTCTTCACATACAAAGTCTTAAATGATCAGATCACATAGCCCTCATAGTACCATGTTAACTCAAAACGGCACTTTGCTTTTGGAGGGCAGGTTGGAGCCAGAGCCACCTGATCATTGGGATTTTCACTTTTATATGCTCGGGTCTTTACATTATGATATAAACCACCTGAATATGACCTTGTGCAATAAACAGGTCTGTAGGTATTTGGACAGTAACATTTTTTGTATTTTTTTCACTCTGTACACCATCACATTGGATTTTAAATCAAACTACCAAGATGTGACTGAACTGCAGTCTTTGGGCTTTAATTCAAAGTGTTTAACAAAAGCACCGCATTCACTGTTTAGGAATTGTTGCCATTTTTATGAATAGTCCCTTATTTTTGAGAGGCTCAAAAAGAATTGGACCAACTATCATAATTTTAAATATAAGGATTGTTTTTTAATACTTGGATGAAAATCCTTTGCAGTCAATGGCTGCCTGAAGTCTAGAGCCCATGGGCATCACAAATTAGAATAGAATAAAATAAAATCCCTTTATTGTCATTACACAGAATGTACAGTGAGATTGGAGGGCCACTCCTGTTCAGTGCCATGCTGTAGAAAGTCACACTTTCTAAAATATAAAATAGAACTTTTAAAAATATACAGAAAATAAAACAGAATGTATGAAAATATACACATTGTAAAAAATAAAATAATTATATACATATAATAATGAAGATGGTGAGTATTGCACTTGGTGAATGAATATTGCATGAATATTGGATATTATACAATATAGGAGCAGGGCCGTATTACTGACCGGGCGAGTGGGGCTGGCGCCCCGGGGCCCATGGATCCAGGGGGCCCAGGGGGGGCCCAACAACAATCCAGATACCAATGTCGATGCTGATTGCGATAGAGCCCTCTATTCTAGGATCTTCTTTAGTTGTACTTCTTTAGTCTATAAGGGTTAACTGAAATGGGCTGGGGGAAGTGACAGCAGTCAGAGGGCCCTCGGCCACAGGACATAGGAACCAGAGGGCCCCTGGGCCATGTCGTACAGCAACCAGAGGGCCCCTAGGCCACGGAGGACGGCAATCAGAGGGCCCCTGGGCCACGGGGGATGACAAAGGGCCCCTGAACCACGGGATATGGCAACCAGAGGGCCCCTGGGCCACGGGGGGACGGCAATCAGAGGGCCCCTGGGCCACGGGGGACGGCTATCAAAGGGCCCCTGAGCCACGGGATATGGCAACCATAGGGCCCCTGGGCCACAGGAAACGGCAATCAAAGGGCCCCTGGGCTATGCGGTACGGCGACTAGAGCGCCTAGGGGGACAGCAATCAAAGGGCCCCTGGGCTACAGGATATGGCAACCAGATGGTCCCTGGGCCATGCAGTACGAAAACCAGAGGGCCCCTGGGCCACAGAATATGGCAACCCGAGGGCCCCTGAGCCATGATGTATGGCAACTAGAGGGCCCCTGGGGCATAGGGGACGACAACCAGAGGATCCCTGGGCCATGAGGAACGGCAGCCATTGTAAGAGAAAAACCAATATGGATTTTCCAGTGGACTCAGTCCTGCTAAAAATCACAGAAAGTCGCAATTGGCTCTCTGAAAAGTCGCTTAAAGTCACCAGATGACATCATGACATTACGTATGATGTCACAGCACCATGCACGCAATGCCAATCTCTAGAAAACGTGTGGGGACGGTTATGTCTGTAGTAGAAGAAGACAGTGCTAGCGGATTTTTACAGATCAGAGCTAATCTGCAGCACTGATTCACCGTTAGAAATGCTTCTGACAGCGGCGCAAAGCTACAGTTATGTTGAGAACAATGATTTTTGTCACTTTAAAGACGAGCAGCCAGATTCACCAAAAGGTTGCGAAAGTTGCTAAATGTTTTTTTGTCGCTAGGGATGCCCGCAAATGCGGACGTTTTTCCTTTCCAAAACCCCGCCACTCCGAACGGGGTTAGGGTTAGGGTAAGGGGGTAGGGATATGCACCCCCGGTTTCAGGTTTCGGAGTAGCGGGGTTTCGTAATGGAGAGGTGTAACCCCCACAAGTCACTAAATCTAACGGCAAAGTTTCTCAATTGACAACACCTGCTTCGTGACCACAACGTATCCTGGGCCTAACGCTGGCCCCAGTAGAGAGCTAGTAGAACTTGTATCTATTTTCTGTGGGAAGTGATTTCGATGGTGATTCACTTGTCATGATACCTATTAGTTGTCTTCGGGGAGAGTAATAGACAAGTAGACATTCACCTTCGGAACACCAGGTTTTGTACCACTTCACTTTGTAGATTACGCTTCCATATGTCCCACAGTTAAGTGAAAATTTTATCTAATATTCTTAAATCCATTTATCGAAATTTCTATCAATATTATTTTATTAATATCTCACATATCAGATTTAGCCACCAACAATTTGTTTAAAAGCTCATAGACATTTACATAATATTATAATTGTATTGGAATAAATTATATTGTACTTAAAGACTTATGTCATTGAAAGAGCAACTGTATTTTTTCAGTGAACAAATTTGGATTTCCAATGTCGATTTTCCAGTGGACTCAGTATTGTTAAGAAAATCACAGAAAGTTGTTATTGACTCTCTCAAAAGTCGCTAGAAGTCGCCAGATAAAGTCATGACATTATGTATAATGTCACAGCGTTATAACGGGTGCACAGCTACGACTATCCTACAAGAAGGCAGTGGGATTCATGTTGCTATTGCGACATGCTGCTATGCCGACAATTGATGTCTATTGTCGGCATAGCGATATGTGCCTAACCCAAAACTATTCCTAACCTTAACCATCAGTGAAGAAGTGTCGGAATAGCGACATGTCGACATAGCGGGATGTCGGAATAGGTATTGCTAACCAAGGCAGTGCTAGCAGCTTTTTACAGATCAGAGCTAATCTGCTGCCCTATTTCTCCATTAGAATGGCTTCTGACAGTGGCGCAGGGCTACAGTTGTGTTGAAAAATAATGCTTTTGTCACTTAAAAGACAAGTAGCCAGATTCGCCATAAAATCGCCAAAGTCAATAGATGGTTTCTTTTATCACTAGAGATGCGCACAAGTTACTAGACCTAGCAACACTGTCGCTTTGTGACCACCGCATATCCTGGGCCTAACGCTGGCCCCAGTAGAGAGCTAGCAGAACTTGTATCTATATTCTGTGGGAAGTGATTTCGCTCCTGCACAATATTGTTTGCACACAAAATGACATGGTGATTCACTTGTCATTATAACCTATTAGTTCTCTTCGGGGAGAGTAATACACCAGTAGATATTCACCTTAAGAACACAAGGTTTTGTACCTCTCAACTTTGCAGATTTCGCTTGCATATGTCCATATGAACAAATTTGGATGTCCAATATGGATTTTCCTGTGGAAATCACAGAAAGTCACTATTGGCTCTCTGAAAAATCGCCAGATGACGTCATGACGTGACATATGACGTCAAAGCGTCATACACAACGCTCATCTCTAGAAAACGTGCATGCATGGCTGCGTTCATAATGCAAAAGGGCAATGCTAGCAATTTTTAAAGATTAGAGCTAATCTGCAGCACTATTTCACCATGAGAAACACTTCTGATAGCAGCACAGAGTTACATTTATGCTGAAAAACAATGACTATGCCGGGTGCATGTCGCTATTGCCATTGATTTCTATTGTCGGCATAGCGGTATGTTTTGGTTTTGTTTATTACTGACACACTGTTTAATTAAATGTGCCTAACCCAAAACTATTCCTAACCTTAACCGTCAATAAAGGCATATGCCTTACCCTAAAACTATTCCTAACCCTAACCGTCAGTAAAGGCAAATATTTATTACATTAGTTGTCGGAATAGCGGCATGTCGGGATAGCGAGAATCAACGGACAATGCCACTGAAAAGATGAGTTGAGTCATCAGCTGACCAAAAAGTTGCCAAAGGCGCTACACGACATTTTTAGTCGCCAGGGACCATCAAAAGTCGCTGAATTGGCCACAAGTAGTGGACTGAAAGAAGGGGCGGAGACTTTGGCTCTGTCTCTCTATATATAACCCCCTGCATCACTTCTGTTCACTCAGAACTTGACCTTGGCTTACTGCTTGACAAATTGCTTTGCATTCAACCTGTGCAACATCACTTGTTTAGTTGTAATAATCAACAGCCTTTTTAAAGGCTTGCATTCATTTGTATCATATTATATTAAGCTATACTATATCATTATACGTATAGTTTAATATTCAACAGCCTTTTTAAAGGCTTGTATACATTTATATTATATTGTATTATATTATATCATACTATATCATCATATGTAGTTTAATATTCAACAGCCTTTTTAAAGGCTTGTATACATTTATATTTTATTATTGTGTACTATATCACATTATACTATATCACATTATACGCATATCACATTACACCTTTAAAGGTTAAAAGCCTACCTTAAAAGGCTAGTGTATTTCGTGTTTAAATATAACACCTTCCGAACTTTAAGGAGTGTTGTATTGTATTTGGCCATTCTCTGGCAACTTCATTTAGTGAATTTAGCGACATTGCCTATTAGTTTTGATATGTAAACAACAGCTACTTTCTGCCTTTAAGCTTCACACTGCAACTTTTGGCCATCTTTAATAACTAAAAAGCTGATAAGCGACTTTTTCCCATTTTAATCATTTCATCATATTCTGTTCTGTCTTAGGAAGTCTTACACGGTTGAGATATTACCTTTATCTAGCTTCTGCCCTTAATCATATATCGTGTTGTCATCAAGTGACTTTTCACAGAGCCAGTGGCGACTTGGTTTTTTGTTTGTCTTGTTTTTTTTTTTTGGTTTTTTTTTGCAACTGTCATTAATAGTAGGCCTATGGATTGCAAACAAAAAAGTGGCGCTTCAAAGCGAAGAGCCAAAAAAAACAGAGAGGCAAAACAGGCTGACTTCTTAAAAAATGTGCCTTCGATTTCTGGCTTTTTTGATAAGCCAAAGGATACCAATGTTGATAATGTCATCAGTGGTCCGAGTTGCAGCAGTGTAGAGAGCACCACTGATTTGATCATGCCGGAGCCCACACAGATCCAATCCGGTGTAGACCTGGCCTCTCAGGCTCAGGCTTCAGGGCCACACACAGAGCTCAGTTTCCACCCAGAAGCTGGGGACACCATCTCCAGTCATGGATCTTCTGCTTCATGCTCAAATACCACAGCCATTCCAGACTCGTGTACTCTTACAACAGCAGACTCACTGTCAGACCAGGAGGAGTACACTGAGACCAGTATCCCATTAGCAGCTAGGACCTCAAACTCCTGGTGTGAAACCGTTAATGACCCTGCTTTGTGGCCAAATGCCATTACTGAACAGGCTAAGTCGATTCTGGTTAGTAGAGGAGCAGTTGCTTTTCAAAATCGGAGTGAAAAGTACCCTGCCTCAATTAGAGATATGACCATGGGGGGTGGCACTAGGAGTTTCACAAATTCCTTAGTCAAATGCTGTCTACCTAATGGTCAGTCTGTGGAAAGGCAGTGGCTCCTTTACTCACCTTCCTCTGGTTGCATTTATTGTTTTGCTTGCAAACTGTTCTCAAGTAAGTGCAATGCATTTGTCAATGGGTTTTCTGATTGGAAACATTCTGAGCGTATCGGTGAGCATGAGAGGAATGAGGAGCATAGGGCTTGCATGTTAGCATTACACAGTCGTTCCAAAGACACAGGAAGAATTGATTCTGATCTTATGAAACAAATTGATGCAGAAAGGCAATACTGGCGGGACGTTTTGAGAAGAGTTGTTGCTGTAATTCAGTTTTTGGGAGAGAGGGGCCTTGCGTTCAGGGGAGATGACGAGCAGTTTGGATCACCTCACAATGGTAATTTCTTAGGCATTATCGAACTGTTGGCCAAATTTGACCCTTTTCTAGCTGACCATCTCCAAAGGTTTGGAGGCAAGGGAAAAGGCTCTGTGTCCTATCTCTCATCCACAATCTGTGGGGAATTTATCCACTTAATGGGAGAAAGAACAAAGGAAGCGATTATCAGTGAGATAAAAGAGACCAAATACTTTTCTGTTATCGTTGACTCCACTCCCGATCTTGCACATGTGGACCAACTCACTTTTATTTTCAGATTTGTTGAAGCTGGGGGAGACGTTGTTGAGCGGTTTCTGGGTTTCGAGCCTATTGAGAATCATAGCGGGAGCAATTTGGCTGAGTGTGTTGTTGCAATGGTGGAGAACCTGGGCCTAGACATAAGTAACTGTCGTGGCCAGTCTTACGACAATGCAAGTAATATGTCAGGAAAGTACAATGGAGTTCAATCTCATCTGAAACGCATAAACCCATTGATTTGTTATGTCCCCTGTGCTGCGCATTCATTGAATTTAGTTGGTGTCAATGCTGTTGACAGTAGCCCAGAAGCTGGGCGTTTCTTTGACTTCCTGCAATCTTTGTACACATTTTGTGCCTCTTCAACACACAGGTGGGGAAAGGTTTTCAGAAATACAAATGTGAAACTCACACTGAAGTCCTTGTCAGGCACTCGCTGGAGTGCAAGAGCTGAATCAACAAATGCTCTGTGGAAATATTATGCACAACTGAGAGATTCACTGAACAATATTTCCAAAGATCCACAGGAGAAACGTGACACTAGAAGTGAGGCCTCTGCACTTTGTGGCAAGCTGGACACCCTAGAGATAGCTGTCATGGCATACTTTTGGGATACAATACTGCAGCGGTTCAAAGCCACAAGCCTGCAGTTACAGAAGCCTAACATCAACATAAATACGGCAACACAGCTTCTCAGTTCTCTTTGTGATTTTGTGGCAGCACAGAGAGACAATTTTGCCCATTTTGAAAGATCAGCCTTAAGTGTTACTGATTCAGTCTCCCAAGACTACAGACATGATCTCCAGCGCACAAAGAAGCGCAAACATATGGCTGATGAAAGTGCAGAGCCAGATGTTAAATTAGGTGGAAAAGAAAAGTTTCGAATTGAAACGTTCAATGTTCTAATTGACAAGCTTGTGTCCTGTCTTGACCATCTCTTAACTGCATACACACACTTGACCAATCTTTTTCATGTTCTTTTCATGCCTGATAATATGTCAATCAGTGAGCTCACTTCAAGGGCCGAAGCACTTGCTGCAGCATATCACACTGATCTAACCATGAGCCTGGCAGATGAACTTGTTCAATTCAAATCATTCATTCCAAAAGAACAAAGATGCCCAAATACAATGCTAAAGACTAGGGCTGCACGATATATCGAAAAAATATCGTCATCGCGATATTGGCACGTGCGATAGGCATATCTAAAAAATGCGCGATAATTTCTAATTATTTAATGTATAAATCATGTCTTTCTTTATGTCCGCACTTTGACCAATCCCGCGCGACCTTAAATGTGAAGGTGCCGCGTCGCTATTGGCCAGAGCGAGCACATGCTCTCAGCGGCGCAGGGAGCACGTACACACACAGAAGGAAAACAAGCATGGCGGGAATTGAAGAGACGAGTCGAGACGAAAACAGAGAGCATTTGGGACGACTACGGTTTTTCCACACAGGACGAGTCACAGACACAAGTTCTTTGCAAGTCATGCCGAAAAATCCTGGCTATGTCAAGAGGAAACACGACAAACCTCCTTCAATACAACCACAAGGAACTTTACAACGTATATTTAACATCTAAAAACCCACAGCCTACTCCGGTAAAGTCAAGCAAATGAAAGGCAAGTTCACAAACTAACATAAATGATAGTTTCGCTTCTGCCGCTCCTTATGAGAAGGCAGAGCTCAGTGAAGTGGATTTTTATGCTAGCACTACTGACTTGTGGTCCAGTCGAACCACTGAGCCATACATGAGTTTTACCGTGCACTTTTTGACATGCAAATTTTAGCTCATTACACGCTGCCTATAAGTAGCATACTTCCCCGAGACACACACTGGTGAAAACATTGCTGCTGCCCTGCGGGATGTTTTGAACAACTGGAACTTGCCCAAACACAAACAAGTGGCCATCACAACAGATAAAGGAGCGAACGTGGTGAAGGCTGCTGAGGTCAACAACTGGTTCAGAGTGCAGTGCTTTTGCCATCGCCTGCATCTGGCAATTGGTAAGTGTTAAAGATAAAAAATTACTCTCAAGACATATAGCCCTAATGTACTATAACATTTAAATGAAAAACAAACAAACATGTGAACATTTTTGTTTATATGTTAAATAAATGCAACATTTGAAATGCATATTTGTTGTTGGTATACATTTTATAGATTTTTTTTTTCTTATTGGTCATGTATATTGCATTTTTAGGTAAAAAGAAAAAATATCGCGACAATATCGTTATCGCAATACTAGACCTCCATATCGCATATCGCACTAATTTCCAATATCGTGCAGCCCTACTAAAGACCGTGGTAAATTTGGATTTGCAGTCCACTTTTCCCAGTCTTTACATCGCACTTCGACTGTTCTTGACTCTGCCAATTACGAACTGTGAAGGGGAACGGTCATTCTCCAGAATGGCTCGACTAAAAAATGAGCTCAGGATGAAAATGACCCAAAATCGTCTGAACTCCCTCTCACTTCTTGCAATTGAATCACAGTTTGTGCAACAGCTGAACTTTGATGAGTTGGTAGATGATTTTGCACGAAGGAAGAGCAGAAAGAGACTTTTGTAGGGGAGTGTGTGTCGGGGGGTTGGGTTGGTATGGGCTCGGAGCGGGAGGGGGGGAGGGGGGGCCCTTGCAATCTCCTTGCCCCGGGGCCCAGACCCACCTTAATCCGGGCCTGTATAGGAGTGATAGATATTGTTCAGTGTGAATGATATAAATATTGCACAGAGATGTGGGTATTGCACAGTTACAGTGGATGAGTATGAGAGTTCAGGGTGGTGATTGCTCTGGCAAAGAAACTGTTCTTAAGTCTGTTTGTTCTGGCTTTGATGCACCTGTGGCTCCTGCCAGAGGGCAGCAGGTCAAACAGTTCAAAGCCAGGGTGTGAGCTGTTTATGGCTCTTCTGATGCAGCGGGAGGTGTTGTAGATGTCCATTTGGGAGGGGAGAGGGCAGCCAATGATTCTCTGTGCTGTCTTGACTACCCTCTGAAGCCTGACCCTGTCTGCCTCAGTGCAGCTGCCGTACCATACTGCGATACAGTACATCAGCAGGCTCTCAATGGATGAGCGGTAGAAGGTCAGCAGCAGGTTTGAGTCCAAGTTCTGACCAAGAGAGATCAGCAGAGATGAGGACACCAAGAAACCTGAAGGTGTGGACCCTCTCCACACACTCGCCATTGATGTAGAGGGGGGCTGGGTAAGTCCTGTGCTTCCTGAAGTCGATGATGATTTCTTTGGTTTTCATGGTGTTCAGTGCAGGTTGTTCTCTGAACACCAGGCTGTCAACTTCAGGACCTCCTCTCTGTAGGCTGCCTCATCTCCCCTTGAGATGAGTCCGACCACCGTGGTGTCGTCAGCAGATTTGACGATGAAGTTGTTATTGTGGGCCGGACTGCAGTCATGGGTGTAGAGGCAGTACAGGAGGGGGCTCAGCTTGGGCCAGGGAGAGGTTGGAACATTTCCTCCCTTGAGGTGCGTTGCAAGGGTTTTTTTTTTGTATCTATGTCCAGTTGCTGGTTGTTTATGGGTATCTCTGCTTTCAGGTTTTTCTTTAGTAACTGAAAGCATGCTCAGATCAGTTGCCTGAGTTGTAAACCCTCTGTATTTACAGTACCAGTCAAAAGTTTGGAGAGTTTTGAGTGGTACTGTATATTCATGAAGACATCTCTTGATTGTAAACTTTGACAATGATATCCCTACCTCCTGAAGTATGTTCTTGATTTGGTAAGATGTTAATCAAGGAACCAGGGAAAGAATTCTTTTTTTTTTTGTTGACATTTTAGCTTTTATAAATGGGAAAGGAGGGAATGAGAGTAGGGGGAAAGATGCAGGAAATGGCAAAATCAAACCCAGGCCTCTGTAGTGGTCTTGTGGTATATGGGTTCCCTACTTAACCCAGTGAGCTAAGCCGGCATATACAATCATACACTTTAGTTGTCTTCCATGATTTTCCAGGTCTTTTGGTATTGCTAAGCTGTCCAGTGCATCCTTCTTTGAACACTAGAACCACTAAGGAACTCATTTTTGACCCCTTGGCATTTAAAAAATTCTCATATTTTATGGTTTTTATAAAATAGGTCTATTCATCATATAGTGAATTTTGGAGTTTGCTGGATTAAAAAGACAAATAAATAAAATAGACCATTTATACCTAGAACTGCCAATGGAGTCATTTTGATCCTCAAAGAAATCATTGTAAAATCCTGTGCTTAACAAATGTTGCATGTCTGGCTGTCTAGCAGTGCATATTGTTCACATATACATTGATATGAACACTACTATATCATGATCCAGGTAAAGCTAGATGTGATTGACTCTGTAGTTCCCCTGGCTTCCCCTTCTGGAGGGGCCAGACTGGCATTACAGATAAGGGGGCTTCTAACAGCAGGTACTCATCCAGAATGGCTAACACAGATACTGGAGTACTTGACACTGTTCAATGCAAATAGCACATAATAACATTCATCAGGAATTCAACTGGATTGTAGAAGACAACACTGGTGACAAACAAGTTACCATCAAGTGCAGGAATGAGTGAGACATTGACTCACTGATCCACCTCACCAGGATTAACAGCAAGAATATTGGCATGCCATTTAGACTGGATAAGTGTGGCCACATGGTTGCAAAAAGAGGGGAGGTGTTCCAGCCTGAAGGGGTGGGGTTGCCAGAAGGCAGAGTAGCAGATATACATGACAGCTACAAGCACCTGGATATCCCACAGTCCAGTGGGACCTATGATAAAGGTGCACAAAGGTCAGCCACAGCCAAAAATGTACAGAAGGTAAGACAGATGCAGGCCATTAATACATACACCCTACCGGTCATCAGATACCCAGCTGAAATAATACGGTAGCAACAGTATGACATAGGTGACACTGATATCAAGACATGAAAACTCACAATACACAGAGGTCTCCACCCTAGGTCCAGCAGCCTGAGGCTCTATGACCAAAAGAAAGAGGGAGGGTGAGAATTAGTGAGTGCCAAGTGGGAGACATCACCAAAGCTGGTTGAGAACACAGAGCTAAGGTCCCGAGGGACTTTAATTTCCAGACAGGGAAGCAGCTGCTGGCCAGCCAACCAGACATAGTGGTGGCTGACAAGGAGTAGAAGACTCCAGCTGTGATAGATGTGACAATCCCAGTAGACAGCAACATCAGGAAAAAGGAACATGAAAAAACAGAAAAGTACCAGGGGCTGAAACAATGACTAGAGCAGATGTGGAAAATAAATTCCAAAGTGGAACATTAAGAACATTAAGAACATTAACATTAAGAGCTGTAACCCTGAGACTGGAAGAGTGACTCCAGCAGATTCCAGGCACAACATTAGAGGTCTCTGTCCAGAAGAGTGCAGTCCTAGGCATAGCTATGGATACCGACTACAGAATGGAGCAAACATTAGCCACCTTCTCTACATGGATGACATCAATCTGTATGCTAGGAGTGAACAAGACATCAATTCTCTGATCCACACCACTAGAATCTACAGTAATGACACTGGAATGCCATTTGGACTGGAGAAGTGTAGTCGGATGGTAACAAAGAGATAGAAGGTAGTCAGAACTGAGGGGACTGTACTACCAGAATGCAAAATTGTAGCCATTAAGGACAAGAACAAGTATATTGGAATTGCTCAGACAAATGGGACCCATGAAGAGCCCGCAAGGAAAGCTGCAACTGTCAAGTACCTGCAAAGATTAATTTAAGTCCTGAGGAGTCAGTTGAATGGGAAGAATAAGATCTGGGCAATCAACACCTATGCCCTGACAGTTGTCAGATGCCCTGCTATGACAATAAGCTGGCCAAAGGAGGAAATAGAAGCCACTGACATCAAGACAAGAAAGTTCCTTACCATGCATGGAGGGGTTCTCCCAAATCCAGCAACCTGAGACTATATACTAAGTGGATGGAAGGAGGCCGAGGACTAGTGAGCGTCAGAACCACTACCCTGGATGAAACAACAAAGATCCATGAGTACATCAGGAAGATGGCCACAAATAACCATGTGCTTAGTGAGTATCTCAGGCAGCAGAAAGCCGATGAAGAAAAGGAGAAAGAACAGGAATGACAGACCCCTGCACAGCATGTAACTCTGGCACATAACAGCAGAGTGCAAAATGCTATGGCTTTCATGGATCACCATAACCAAGTGGCTGGCATAGTATACAGGAACATCTGTGCCGAGTATGACCTAGAAGTCCCAAAGTCAAAATGGTATACGCCTCCATGGCTGACTGATAATGACCAAGCTAAGATCATGTGGGACTTCAAGATACACGGACAAACTGGTGATTGCTAACCAACCGGACATCATAGTGGTGGACAAGCAGACGTGGAAAGCCATAGTGATAGACGTAGCAATACCAAGTGATGGCAACATCAAGAAGAAGAAACAAGAGAAGCTTGATAAATACCAAGGGCTGAGAGAGGAGCTAGAGATGATGTGGTGAAGGTAACAGTTGTCCCCATAGTAATTGAAACCCCTAAACTGGGAGAGTTGCTCCAGCAGATTTCAAGAACAACATCCGAGATGTCTGTCCAGAAGGGTGCAGTCCTAGAAACAGCTAAGACACTGTGCAGGATCCTCAAGCGCCCAGGCTTCTGGAAGAGGACCCGAGCTTGGAGGACAAAGACAGCCCACAGGGTGAGTGGGGATTTTTTTTTTTTTTTTTTTTTTCATATAGTGTGGATCATGTAGTGGTAACATTACTGTCTTTGGAACAATAGGTTGGTGGTTTGAATGTATACAGTAAGGGTCTAAAGCCAAGCTATCCAAGCCTACCTTGGACTAAAAGCGAGAGATTTACGATTGACTTGTTCAGACGTCAGTGTCATACTGATGATAAGTGGGCTACTGGAACAAGGATATGGCACAAGTGAACATGAGATAAGAATAGGCAACTGTTGGAATGCTATTACGCATGCAAGAGATTCTTTGACAAACCAACAACCAGACTGACATCAAAACAACTACTAACTCAGTGTTCCAGCATCCACAAGAAGCAACTAATTCACAATGCCACAGCATTGTGATGAGGTACAACACAAATGCTAGGGCAAGGAGGAGCCGGGACGTCAGGTCACACACTGAGACTGGGTACTAAGCCCCAATAAGAACTGGTTGAATGCCAGAGCTGCTGACCTGAAAGATAAGCTGGAAACATGGATCTTCTGTGGTCGATTACCAACATCATGTGACAAAGTCTACTCTGATGTGAATATAGCACTATGGACAATCCCTACCTCAGCTATCACTGAACCCAACCAGCTGATCTGTACCACGGAAACAGTGATCCTTGAGAAAGACGACTAGAGTGAAGTTAGTCAGCTATAAGAGCTGATGAAGAAAGGAGTGCCTAAGAAGTACAGCAAACTGTCCATACCTGAGGCCTTATAAACTGCCAAAGACAATTCCAAAGACAGTAATGTTACCACTACACTACCAGCAGAGTACGAAACAAAACTGAAGATGCTGAATTTGCCACTGATCTTTTAATAGGAGCAGCTGATATATATTCTTTTGCTGATATATAGTCTTTTATCTGTTTAATTTGTCATGGAATAACGATGGAACAGGCCTCACCTTGCCAAGAAACTATTTGTCAGTCAATAGTCAAACTGAGTCTTTTAATCACGCCTTGATTGATTTAAAATAAACTTTAGTGGTATACAGAGGCAAAATTACAACAATTATGACATTATTCCAAAAAAAAAATATGCTTATGGACCTAACTGTAAATAAAATTGCCCTGAAAAGGCAACTGAACTGAATCGTACAGAACTTGCATGGTTTGTAAGCAGTCCTCTGCTTTTCTGAAGTCCCCATCCATCAATGTAGCAAGTATGTTTTAGAAAGAAAACATTTTACATTTAAAAATCAAATTATGAATTTTGATTACTTTTCAGTCACTAACTGTTCCACTAGCTAGGTAATTATCCATCATTATTTCATCACTTTATGCCACTGTGGACCACAACACATCATAAAACGCATCATATCTGCCCTTCTCCATTTGCATTTTCATCCATTAACACAAAAAGCCTACATGAATTGCAGGAAATCGCTTAAGGACCTGGCTCAAGCTTGAAGTTCAAGATTTGACAGCAAGAAGTAGGCAGTGATAGAGCAGGTTTACAGAGCCTGGCACAAACAAGTAATTATCTTTTCAGCTTGATCTTTTTAATACTGAAACTTACAGTAAACAATAGTTTATTAAGCTAAACCTAATGATAAGAATCACTATTTAGTGCCTTGGTTATGGATGACCTCTCACATCCCAGATCACTGTGGTCTGTTTTGCCACTTAGATAAGTGTGGACATTTAAAGGCCCAAGATTAAGTGTGTGTGTGTGAGACACACAATTTTTATAACTTTCAGCTTTTTCCTGCAACAAGCCATGTTGGGTGAGTTGTCCACCATAATAGCTACAGCTTTGTCTCTTATCCCATATTCATCCAGAATGTATTTGTCCTTGGGGCTTACTGCCTCTCTTTGTTCTGTATAGATGCCTTATTCTTCCTTTCCTCACAGATATAATGTGTTGCGACTGTAATGGTCACGTCAAATACTTTTCCAGGACTCACTGGTAACCACTACAATGCTGACCTTTTCTCCATCTGATTTTATGTTTTCTTTTTCTTATTTTGTACCAGGCTAACATCAAGTTATTGGACATACCATCCCTGGAGGCATGATAGTATTTTGAATTTAGAAACTTGGTCCTATTGTTCCAGAAAAAAACAACAAAAAAAAACTCATATTATGATGCTACCACAAGGAAGGGCTAATCATATTCTGTTGTAAAACGTGATGTATAATGTTAGTTATTCTGTCAGCTGTTTCTAATTTGCCATGACAGGAAAATAAAGAACCTCGAAGCATACCCAAATATAGAAAGCTCAAAGGAATATAGCCCCTTTGGCACAAATCATTTCACAGACTGATATTCATCCACTTTTCTCTTTATAGATAAAGTGACTTTATCTATAGACTAGAGTGGAAACTTTGGGGATTACCCAGAGGAGAACGATTACTCTCCAATCTTAATTGTCCCAATCCTAGTGAAGAAGTAATTTCTTGAAGAATTTAGGTTGTCAGCTTTCGTTATTAATTTTTACAATTACAAGCAAGATTTGACAAAATAAGTATTTAAGATTAAGTTTTAGGGGTTTTATTAGTTTTACAAAAGTTAAAATATATATTAAATTCATTGATAAAGAAAGATTAGATCAAGCAGCATCTAAAACATCTACATAATGCATAATGCAATGCTAATTATTGTAGAAGAAGAACATTACAGAAAAGCAAAAAAAATGAATTTTAGACAAAGGGCAGTATTAGTTACACTAAAATAAAGAAGGCATGAAGACAGATTGCTCACTGTGAAACTGATTGAACTGGTCATCCAAATTGATCTCACAACTGTCTACAGCATAATAAGAAACACATTTTAATAAATCATTGTAAAAGTACAGCAATGAAAGGTCTCCACTATCCATACTGGTACATCTCAGTCTGCAGCCCTTTACCTCCTCAGCTGTGGTCCTCAGGTATGCAACCTGCAATTGTTGTTTTACGTTAATTTCTGTGGGGTCAACGTGATGTCATTTGTGGTTCCAGGTATAAGTTTTGTTTTGTTTTTTTAATCACACACACACCCAAAATTCCCTATAAGATAAATAACCCCATTTAGAAAAAGTCATGAAATTTGAGATCAGTGGGTTATATTTTAACAGTGTTACATAATTTTTAAACCTTGACTCTCTTGGTGGTTCTATTAATTTATTTTCAATATAAAATGTGAACATCAGATCACGTGTTTGGATACTGAGCGTAAAATGTTGCAAATTCTGATGCTAGCTGTATTTGTAACATTGTTATGGCTGAGAGACCTATATACATAATAGACAGTTATACATACACTGTGATAATTAGAGTAAGATGCTATTTTTTTTTTTTTAGAAACACAATTCACATTGATTGTGAATGGCTTTTTGTTAAATTTTAGATCACATTTTTTATTTTGACTAGCCAAATGGCCAATGCTAACAGTGTTGCTACTGTACAGAGCAATACAAAATCCTAAAAATTCCCTTTTAAACCCCAATGTGGATAGACCAAGTAAAACCAGCCTTATGATCAACAATTTATGCCGTACTTTTTCCTGTATATTGTCCTCACGTTTGGTGCATTTGGTGCAGGAAGAAACAGTAAAAGCGGGATATTTACTAGCAGAAAGCGTTAGCAAAAAAAAAAAGAAGATCAATAGCAAGTTTTGAAATTTGAGAGATTTCTGATATTTGGAGTGTATAGTTAGTGCGCGTAAAAAGCCACCAAAGGCAGACTCAAAGGTAAACACTGTCTCCATGTGTACAACCGGAGGAGATGTAAAACCTCCTGTGATGTGGCCCCCGTCTTGTGGTGGACAGGATCTGTTTTTTGGGGTGACACAAATAATTTTTGTGGTGTCTTATTGTGTACAAAAAAAGCAGCCATTGACTGGTTGTTGGGTGAAAGGAAGGGGAGAAAAAAAAGAGTATAGAGAGGCAAAGGCAAAACAAATACAATGTCATAGAGAAATTTATGGCATGCAGTAGAGTGAGAAAGAAATGCTCAGTGCATCATGGTTTTATTCGGTTTAGGCACCTTGTACTTGTTTGACTTTAGGTCTACGAAAATGCTGTATTTTGGGTTGTAATATGCCACTTCACAAGATTTAACCTGAATGTTGAAAAGTTGTGGTTATCCAGTGTGTTTATACATAATGCCAAGGGGTTCTATAAAATTGTTCCTATAGAGTTAAAGACCTGCCTCAGTATTGCCAAAAACCTGGTACTTCACATCACTGATGCCAAAGGTGCACCTTGTACAGATTTATGAAACCAATGGCTTTGACAAAACCTCAGTACTTGACATCCTGGGAATGAAATCCATGACAAGTCCTTGAATACAACGGTAACCTTTATGGACTGCAAAATGCTAATGCTAGCTTAATTTTGTAGCAAAACTGAATCAGGCAAAAGCAGAATCAAATCCACTTGGAAACTTGGAACCAGTTCTTGATGCCCGTCTCTAGTCACAATTGATGATGGTGGTGTAGATCAGTGTTTCAAATAATTTTGTGATCTTCAAATAAATATGTTTATAGCTGTTATATCAGAATATCTAAAACCAGTTCATCTGTGAAAACAATTTAATATTAAAAACCCTTTCTGCACTTTAAAAGGGTCAGGTGCACTTTGCGTTTGACACTGGAGCAAAGGGTGCCTTTCATCTTAAAAGACTTAGGAAAAGAGGCATATTCATGGTCATAACTCATTGAGACTCTCCTACTGCTTTGAAGGGAAATTAACCAAAGTTAAAAGGCCTTTGTCAAGCCAGACAATCAAAGAATTAATGGCAGCTTGATGAATATTTTAATATCTACAAAGAAACTGGATCTGCCATCTGTTACACTTTACAAGATAGTGAATAATGACCGTGAAAATCTATATTTCAACAAGATGGTGAATATGGTTCCAACGGGTGATTTTCACAGCAGATAATATGGCAGAGCATATCAAAAGATTTATAAAAGTAACTTGAAAAAAAAAAGACAAAATAAAAACGAAGACACATTTTGTGATGTTGAGTTGATATCAAAGCTGTGGCAGACATGAAACATCATACAATTTGCACCTCATCCCACCATCATTCAACACATACACACATGCTCAAGTGTACACTTACTCTCATCATTTCATGTTTGCTCAATTCACCCTCTTAGAATCCCCCTGCTCTGTTTCTGTTTCATTCTCTCACAGTTCTACCACGCCTTTGAAATGTCTGTCAATATTGACTTTATTTATTTAATTGACATCGCTTGTGCTGACATTGGGACCTTGCATAAACAATGACGCAATGCTTTGGAAACTCCTCGTGATGAACGGAAGAGGGGAGGGAATAAAAGAGAGGAGCACTCATTTCTCGCTTCTACCCTCCTCCCTTGTCAGTCCACTGGGAGGAGAAGCTTAAGTGCTTTGGAACTGGAGTGTCTGTCTTTCACACATCAAACGATTTGTTTTATCCGGTTCATATTCTCCCCTTCAGACCCTGCACAGCCTGATAGAGCTTTGATGATGAAATGTAGAGGACATCCGTACATTGTATCTAAATTGGCATGCACAAAGGTGTGTGTGTGTGTGTGTGTGTGTGTGTGTGTGTGTGTGTGTGTGTATCGGTGTGTGCATGTGTGTTTGTTTGCTGTAGTAGAACAATGAAATTTCAGACCAGCTTCTGCTCAGACAACTTTGCCAAGAGCACATCTCATTCTCACCACCTGTGTCACCCAAAGAACCTGCGTTGTCCTTCACGTCCCACTTTTATCAGTCAGCACCACCAGGAGCACCCTGCCCACATCATGAGTTATCACTGAATAAGCTATAGACACAACAGTGTTAGCACTTCTGAATGTTGTGTATCTAGTAAAGATGACAAAAGATTGCAGCTGTTGAAAAATTAGACAGTAACATTTCAGAGTATGAATGTTTTGATCCCATTGTTAAGAAAAAGTTGACACCTAAAACTCATTCTGCAGATATGGATGTGTGACTTCACAGTGCCTTTGCACACTCACAAGCCAACCAACCAGCTATCTCATAAGTTGGTCATATGGTTACAGCTCGGTGCATTTAGACATGTAGACATGGTCATGATGACCTTTTGAAGTTTAAAATGGGCATCAGAATTGGGAAGAAAGGAGATTTTGAAGTGACTCTGAACATGGCATGAATCTTGGTGCCAGATGGGCTGGTCTGAGTATTTCATGTACTTGTGATCTTCTGGGATTTTCCAGAAGATCTCTAAGCTTTACAGAGAATGGTCTCAAAAAGTGCACTGCATTTCTCTTAGCAAAAATGCCTTGTTGATTCAAGAGCTCAGAGTATAATGGCCAGATTGCTTTGAGCTGATAGGAAGACAGCAGTAAGTCAAACAACCCCGCCTTAAATCCCAGATATGCAGCAGAGGATCTCTGCAGAACACATCAAACCTTGCAGCAGGTTGGCTACAGCAGAAGAAGACCACATCCAGTCTTATTTCATCAAAATTTTTACTTATTAAAATGCATTAAAAAGATAATTAAAACGTGAGAGTTCAAAACTCAGAAATCTGGGATGATTCATACCAACAAAAAATGGTGCATGCATAGAGTATTAGCTGAAAGTTATTTAACTCACACATATTAAGCAGCATTCCCATTCAAGCAATCAAAATAATATCATCTAATGAAAATCAAGGATTTTTTTTTTTCAATTTAGATAAGAATCCTTGAAAAATGTGACCACAAGAGAGCAGATTTTTTTGGCTTTAATTTATATATATATATATATATATATATATATATATATATATATATATATATATATATATATATATATATATATATTAAGGGAGCCAATTAAAAATAATTATAATATTATAATAATCACTTTAATGCTGCAAAAATCCTAAATTAAAGAATATAGATTCACTTAACTAGAATGCATCTTAAAAAGCAAGACATCATGCCGTGATCTAATGAAAGAGTTCAAGAATAGATGATACACTAAATCATTGACATCTATCAGTCTGGAAAGGGTTACAAAGCCATTTCTAAGGCTTTGAAACTCCAGCAAACCACAGTGACAGCCATTATCTACAAATGGAGAAAACTTCCCAGGATTCACCAGCCTACCAAAATTACTCCAAGAGTGCATCAATGGCTCTTCCAGGAGGTCACAAAGGACACAGAACAACATCTAAAGGACTGTACAGTAGGTGTCAGTTAAGGCCAGTTTTCATGATTCAACAATAAAATAAAATTTTTTTTAAATGGCGTCTATAGGAATTTTCCAAGGCAAAAATAACTGATGTCTGTTTTTTGCTCTTTGTCTTTCTAGTTTCCCTGTTTAGTTGTGTTGAGTTAATCTTGTCTCCCCATTCAGTTATGCCTCTCTTCCTGTTTTATTTTGTTGGCTGTTCTCTGTGTCTTGTGTTTAGTTTTACTGCCCCTCAAGTCATTATTTTAGGTAGCTTCTGCTGAGCTCACACCTGTTTCCTATCCCCTCGTTGTCTCCCCGTGTCCTTTGTCCCACTCCGTGTATGTTTTTGTTTTCTCCTGTGAGTTTAAAGCAATAAAAGCTGAGTTTTGAGTTCATGTTCTGCGTCTGGGTCCAAATCCTGCTAGCCACGCAGTGTTCTGTGACAGTTCATGCACAAAAACCCTCCAGTGTGCCTGAATTAAAACTGTTGCCTAAAAATGTTACACAGTGACATGAAAGAGTGCCACAACCAGTTTTAAGGTTTAGGCAGCAGTTATTACTATTAGTTTATTTATTTATTTATTTTTAGCTAGGTATATTTGGATAGCTTTTTTCTCCTTAAATAAAATCATCATTTAAAAACTGCATTTTTAATTTATTTTGATTATCTTTCTCTAATTTTAAAATTTGTCTGAGCTTGAACATGTAAGTGGACAAAGATGCAAAAAAGAAAAAAATACCAACTCAAAGTATATATACTCAGGCTGTATATTATACAGCCTGCACTGTAAACATGTAAAAAATACAGTGGAGACATTAGTTTTGTCAGATTGTGATTGTAGGGTTCACGCACTTTATGCAATTGTATGCACAAAAGACCCTAAATTACATAGAAGGCTATTGTGGAGGTAAGCATTGATTTGCTTTCACATTTGAAATGCTGTTTGCCTGTTTTAAAGTCCATTTTCCTGTTGCTACTGCTGGTCTTGGTCACATTTGGACCTACAGCCAGTGTGGTGAATCATAGCAGGAAACTTTATCAATAAATCTAATAAGAGCAGCTCATCTTTATGTTCTCCAAGTTGGATTCTTTGTCACACTACATGTTAGATATTGGTGTGACAGCATTGGCTTAGACCTGCTCCTAAGAACACAATCAATCCCAAGTTCTCCTTTGGGAATATTTTTTAATCCAGTTGAGGAAGTGGCAGCCTGTGCCTGGCACTGGAAATACCAGCTCATATGTCTCAAAGCTATCACTGCATAAGACACTACATCATGACCATGAGTCAGACTCTAACTAAACCTGCATGGCCTGAAGCCACTACATGTGTCACCGCAGCGGGCTCGAAATATCACAGTGCTATACCCTTGCCACTGCTGTACTTTGGCATGACAAAGAGCCAGCGCTTTGGACGTGCACAAAATCACAAAATGTCTGTAGCTAGTCACATCATGGTATTACACTTCCTCACTGCCGCATTCCCCTCCCTTGGCCACATTCTTCCATCCCTGTTTCTGTCAAATGCCAATGATCAAATGCATTCGCTTAGATTTATATAGTTCCATTGTGCCTCTGCGACGTTTCCATTTACCCCTCCTCCTTTCCCACCTCTCCTCCTGTGCTCTCTATTCCTTCCTTCATTTTTCTGTCATCATGAATCTCTCTTACACGCTGTGGGTCATCAGGTGATCATATGCATTTTCTGTACAAGATGCAGTGATATTCAGACTTCTCAGCTGTTTGAAAATGGCATTTGGCAGGATAGTAGGTATTGAGCACGCTGATTCTCCCCTAGTCATCTTTGTGATTAATTTTTTCTAATTTTCTCAACATCTCTCCTGTCACTAAACACCATAAAAAAATAAATAAATTTGTAAGAGCCATCGCTTTAAAAAACAAAAAAACTTGTCAATGAATTACATGCGAGCCAATTAAGTTTGTTTTGGATTTTTTTAGAAGAAAACTTTCAGAGATCTTATACAGAATTGTTCTTTTTCTTAGAGGATCTCTATGCTAATGTCTCTATTAGCATAGAGAATGAAAACTGGATGAAGAGAATTTATTTTCATTGGAGGGTTTTCTCAATCTGCACTCCAGTATGCGAGTGCAAGCTGCTTTTGAAAACAGAGCCACTCTGATCTGTGATTTCAAAAGGCATATACTTCACTTAAAGTTTCATTCGCAATGGCTAAGCAAAGTATTCGTTTCTTGTTTTTTCTTTTAGATTGCTCTAATTTTTCTCATACTTTGATACCCCAACTGAGCTGCACTACAAACAACTTGTATTTGTCAAAATGTTCAATTTACTTTCAAGTTGTCTGCTGCCTACCATAAAAAAATAACATTTGATCCTTATTAAAAACATATTATTTTCATATATTCTTATTGCTTAAATCTCTGTCTTTTGGCAGGTTGTGTTGACATTGAGTATCATAACATATATATATATTGCTTCGAGGTCCACTTGAAATGGTCCACAACACAGATCTTTGATTAGATACATTTATGACTAAGTAGAAAAAAAACTTAAACTTGTCTGAAGTGGATTGGTGTGGGTGGTGAGGAATGTGCTCCCTTTTCTTTAATTATTAAATAATACCATTTGTGAAGTCTGCAATAAATATAATTTCCATATACTTTCTGACAAATAAATAGCAGAGCAATATATTTAGCTGCATCTCCAGTGAGTTTTTCATTCTGTGGATGAAACCCACCATTTTCACTGCAGCTGGAGACAGTAGTCCTCATTCTGCTCTGCATCCTTAACAAGCTTCACTTAGCGGCAAATTAACCAGTTTCCTCTGCTGCAGATGCTGGTTAGAGGGGTGCTCTAGCTTGCAGCGGTTATGAAGAATAGATCAAATACTGCATCGCCAGCTGTGGTCCAAGTCTGCCATAGCAACCGAGCCAGTGAGCCAACCAGTAGGAAAAATACTGTCAGCTGCCAGTGCCACACCTCAGTCTCCTGGCAGCTGACAGTATTTGAAAGTTAGCCGCCTGTCTGCCCGGTGGGATGACCACAATACCCCATCAGCCTTTTTAAGCTGAGGGTTAAAACTCAAAATGGAAAGGGTCAGGGCTAGCTGGTTAATGGTGCCTGACTCTTGATCACGGATGGAAAAATAAAAATACACAATGCTTTAGCACTAAATAACTAAATAAACTTAAGAAGGCTCTTAATATAACTTGGCAGCCTACCCAACTAAAACTGACGTGTGGAAAATATTGAACCATGACATGCTACACAACATCAGTTATTCAATATAAGGGCATAGAATTCATGGAAATTATGCTACCCTTGAAACTAGGTATTCTCACTTCACTGAATATTTCACTGGCTCAACTTTCCAGCTTCTGAGATGTCCACTCACGCTATTCAATTTAATTCTATTTCAATTTAATTGAGGAGACTGATGTGATTTGGTGCTATACAAATAAAATTTTATTGAATTGAATTAAAAAAAATTAAAAAGTAAATCACTGACTAAAAATAAAATAAATTGCCTTTTTTTAAATTAATCCTAGATAGGTTAAAAAAAAAAAAAAGTCTTTGTGTTGGTTGCCAAACATACTTCGCCAGCCCACCCACGTAAAGGCTGTCTGGGGATACGTGGTATTCTAGCTGTCAACCTGTGCTTGCTACAAACATTAAAAATAAATGCAGCTGCATGACCTTCAGCCAGTTTCATCCACCTGATGATGATTTGATCTGATTTGATTTCACACATGTTCATTCACTGTCCTCTAGACATAATGGCAGTATACCTCTTTAAGGAAGTTTTTGATAAACCAATCACAATTATTCTGGCTACAATATAAACTATATTGCCAAACGTATTCAGTTACCCATCCAAATCTTTGAATTCAGGTGTTCCAATCACTTCCACGGCCACAGGCGTATAAAACGAAGCATCTAGGCATGCAGACTGCTTCTACAAACATTTGTGAAAGAATGGGTCACTCTCAGTAGCTCAGTGAATTCCAGCATGGTACTGTGATAGGATGCCACCTGTGCAACAAGTCCAGTTGTGAACTTACCTCGCTACTAAATATTCCACAGTCAACAGTTAGTGATATCATAACAAAGTGGAAGCGACTGGGAACAACACCAACTCTGCCACGGAGTGGTAGGGCCTCGTAAATAACAGAACAAGGTCAGTGAATGCTAATGCACATAGTGTGAGGTCGCCAACTTTCTGCAGAGTCAATCATTACAGACCTCCAAACTTCATGTGGTCTTCAGATTAGCTCAAGAACAGAGCATAGAGAGCTTTAGTGAATGGGTTTCCATGACCAAGCAGCCAAATCAAAGCCTTACATCACCAAGCGCAATGCAAAGCATCGGATGCAGTGGTGTAAAGCATGCCATCACTGGACTAGAGCAGTGGAGATGTATTCTCTGGAGTGCTGAATCACAGTTCTTCACCTGGCAACCCAATGGACAAGTGCTTGTCTGACTATATTGTTCACAGTGTAAAGTTTGGTGGAGAAACATAGCCTTGATCCTAATGGCTTAAATAACTGCAGGACCACATCAAAATTGAATTTTCTTGCCAGAATTTTAGAAGAAGTTGTCTTCTCCTAGATTTCCTCTTATTTAAATACTTTTAACATATTTGAGAAATGTCAGTTGGGTTTTGGAAGCATACACAGCAGAGAATATGTCCTGTTAAAGGTGTAAAATGATATCCTTTTATCTGTTGATCCTAGTTCATGTACCATTCTAGTGTTGCTGGATCTCAGTCCAGTATTTGACACCACTGACCATGACATTCTTTTAAAATATTTGGAACATGAAGGTGGACTGTGTGGTCAAGTTCCACACTGATTTTCCTCATATCTTTACTAGCCTTCATTATATATGCTATTCCTCGATGCTATCTTTCAGAAATACAAAATTCACTGTTATGCAGATGACACTCATGTTTATTTACCTGGAACACTTGACAGTGTTCACTTTATAAAGAACATCTTTGACTGTTTGAGTGATCTGAAATCCAGAATCACAAAAGAAACAAACAAAAAAGCAAAAGAAACAAACAAAAAAACAAACCTGATATTATTTTATTTTGATTCCCAAACTCTACAGATATGCTCACTAAGGTACTTTGTCCTTTAGCTACAAACTGCAGTTAAAAAAAAAAGTGTTTTTTCTGAATAGTTCCCTGTTACTATTTATTTTTAAAGCCCTCAGCTCCACAATAAATCACAGATCTTTTAACTCTGTTAGCTCATCCTCCCAGAAACCTCTGTACCTTTTCTTACCTAAAAACTAAAGGTGGCCAAGCCTTTGCTGTTGTAGCCCCTGGACTCTAAAGTCTGCCATCTGACATAAGAACCTGTTGACTTGATTTAAAAAAAAAATGGTAGTCACCTTTTGTTGACTGTAAATGGAGCAGAGCTACAATTTTAAGGATCAACAAGTAAAATGAGTTGAAGCAAATACCTGCACCTTACTTTTCACAATGCCTTTTCACAAGCTAAGGACACTGATAGCTTTAAAATGCCTTAGAGATACTGAAACTATTTGTAATAAGCACATTCAGTGTTCTGTATGCTATGTGTATGCTGAGTGTTGTCATCTAAAATTAATGTTAATAATCAGAATAGAATAATTATATGTCCATATTTAAGACAGAGGACTGGCAACGAGGCCTTGATCTTTTCTTTAAGCAGCCTGGGACCAACAGTCAAAGGGCATACAGGCACAGGTGTAATTCTCAAAAGTGGGTTTACTGTACCCACAAAGGCAAAAATGATATCAAAAATTAAGGACAACGAAAATGCATTTAAAAAAAAAAAAAAAGAGAGAGAACTACTAATTTTAAACATACTGTTTGTCAAACTGACCTAACCGAATGAGAGAGCTCTCAGCATATATACTAGCAGAGTAAACCAATTTAAATACAAAAGAGGAAAACCATGGGGAGCTACTTTTAGCTGCTCTCTCATTCATAAGAGATCACCACAACAACTGGTTCCGCATGTTTGATTTGGCAGGATTTTCATACCAGATGACCTTCCTGATACAACCCTAAAGGGATTTGTGTCTCCTGCTGGAAACAAACCAGGGATCTTTCACATGTTACTAGACCCAGTACAAAGAATCTCCCCGTATGCTATCACATCTAATGGGTTGGTCCATTTGGTTGGCCTCTGTATGTCAACAAGCTCCACATTCAGCCTTCTCTTTTGCTCAAACTAGTGGTGTGTGATACTGCAAAATTTGGTATTGATCCGATACCAGGTAAATACAGGGCCAGTATTGCCAGTATTGCCATACAGTACAGGGAAGAGCAGTGTGTCAAGATTTATGAGAGTAATCATCACCAATTTGCATAATCTGAATACATTTTAATGAGCACTAAGTCACTGTGATTTTTATTTTCTACAATAGTTAAATAAAACACATCTTTCAGTTTTTCATTTATTTCAAAACTGTTCTTTTTTTTTTTTTTTTTTGGTCTGTCTTCAAATCACTTTGGGTCAACTTGTGCTGTTTAAATGTCCTATATAAATAAAACAGGCAACATCCAACAAAAAAAAAGATTATTATATTCAGACATTTTTCAAAGTGCATGTTCGTGGTATATATTTTCATTTCCAATAAAATCTTTTTTTAACATGATTCAGTAGGCTGAATATATTATTTGAATGTATGAGTATAATCTGCTAAAGTAACAGCTACTACAGCGACAACACTTTAACATTAACTGATGCCGAATAGCCGGCATCAGTCATGGCTGAAACATCACTTTCATCACTACGTGAGCTACCTGGTTCTCTGAAAGGACTGTGACAGTGGGCTCTGTCTCCGTGCTGGGGGTCTGGGTCTGTCTGGGGAATTTCCTTCCTCATCTCTTTGTTTCTTTTGCTGCTTGTTCCAGTAAAAAAAAGCTCTTTCTTTTTCATGGTCTTTCATGTCTTTATACAGTACCAGTCAGGTTTGACACACTCACCTGTGTCCAAACTTTTGACTGGCACTGAATACGTTGGTGGTGTTGCGACAGTAGAGAATTTCCTTCCAACATGCATCATTATTTTCATTTACAGCTGTACCTCTAGAATACTCTGCGGCCCCGTTTATACGATGCCGTTTAAACGGTGTCGTTTTGATGCATTTCAGCTTTCCGTTTCAGAAATGACCTGCGTTTACACGATGACACGTGAAACGATGTAGTTTCCATGCCAGGCCACAAGTTGGCGCTGGTTTTCTCTTTGCAAAGCTTGTTTATGCAAGACGTGCATGCGTGGAGGGATACAGTAGGAAGCGCGGCAAATTGTTCATTACTTACAAAACAGCCAATGTGAGAGGTTTTTGTGGACTGACGATGAGGTTGGATTGCTGGTGCACACAACGCTGAATCACATAACGGTTACAAACACAAGAAAAACACAAGAAGCACTCGTGAATCCGCGAGTACTGTTTATCAATTTGCGCGTGTGCGGAAAACTGTGGTCGTTGCAACCATAGTGCGCATCTGTGAGTCACCCGTTTTCAAATCACCCCTGTTTCAAGTGTTTACACGAGAACGCAAGCCGGTGTGTTTCTGAAACGCTCCGAAACATATTGTTTTCACTCTGTTGTCATGTAAACGGAAGGCCAAAACGCATCAAAACGACACCGTTTTCATTTTGAAACAGTGTTGTGTAAACGGGGCCTATGTTCTCACTGACTGCAGCCTGGCTCTGCTCAATGTTGCTGAGTCACATGACCACAGGACAACTAAACACAGCAGAGCAGGGAGGAAGGGGCAGAGCAAACTGTGCCCGCATGAGGAGGTGTTTGCACAGCCAACTGTCTGATGAATGGGAACAATGTACTGATAATGGCAATGTGCTTACAGGAGACAAACAAACTAAAGTATCGGTCCTATCCTGCTCATATCTATCCAATATCAATATCAGTGTTGGTATTGATACCACAAGATACTTGGATTGGTCCGTGCACGCCTAGCTCAAACCAGGAAGGACTGCAGCAGCAGACAGGTAATTCTAAAAGTTAGAAAAAAAACCTGAATGCAACTTAAATACATCAGTGCCAAAACAATATAAACCAAATATGTGTGCCATAATTTAGAATACAGTGTAGTGTCATAAAGTGAATTGAAACAAGCTGTCTAAATCAAACAAACTAGCTGTTTACTATGTAACTCCAGTGACAAATCAAGAAAAAGTGCAGGAACGATGTAGGAAACTTTAAAACTTTAAATCTGCACATCTGATGTACACGAGTCTAAAGACAGGATGATAGTACCAAAATATTTGAATTGTGTGGTTGTAAATCCAGCCATCACTTAGCCACTAAAAAGAAGATGGAAAAGATTTTATTAATGTATTTATTGAACACTGGAGCATATCTATTAGTTTAAAAAAAAAAAGAAAAATTTTCAAGCAGTAGGAAACCAACTACTGTGTCATTGTTCACTAGTATACAGTGGCTTAATAGTTGTCCATGCCCAGAGTCTTCATCTCAATCAGGGTGTCACAGTTAGAATTACAGTATTTCAAGTTTCACATAAGGAAGTGAAATCTAGAATGTCAGGAACAGCATCATTCCACACTGCATAGTGGTAAAGCTAAGTGTGAAGCGGGCTCAACACTTACAGTCTCAGTATCTCTCACATACACAAGCACTCACACTACCACAAGCCACCTGAACAGCTGCTAATAAATTGTGGTTGGATGCATTAATCAACCTTTGATTCTCAGGGGGCTGCCACAGCAGCTTTAGTGAAAGCAGATGCAAATTGCTTCCATTATACAATGAGCTAGCTTTGTGCTCCCAGACAGAGATTTCTAGGCTAGTAATTATCAGCACAATTTACACAAGAACATGGAACAAAACAGTGATTTGTACTCAAATCCCAAATAAAAGGGAGAATTTGAAATGTGCAAAGACTTACAAGGACTTAGCTGAATTTTTCTTTTTTTTTTGTCTTTGAGTGACTTCTGAACAAAAAGGCCGGCATCAAAGTAATTCTCTGATTGAGGGCAAAATGACCACAAGTGCAAGAGCATTTAAGCAACCCCTCTTTAGTGGAGAGATCTCAGGCGTTGGTTGATGCAGTTTCTTTCATTCGCAGGGGGCTTTTGAACAGGATGCCCAGAAGCAATGAAAAACTGTCACAGCAAAAAAAAAACAAAATTGAAATAACATTTTGGTGACTGAATGCCAAATTAAAGAGCTCAAACTTGGCCACATGGAATTTAAACACTTGCAATTTTTTTCCCTTTCTCCAGTTAAAAAAAAAAAAAAAGCTGTGTGACACAAATCACTGATTTTAAGCCTAATGTATGAAGAAGGAGGAAGCTGTTTGAATGTTGATCAAACACAACTCTACTGTATGACTTGCGAAGCTGAAAAGAAATATTTCCACCAGCCTCAATCGGTGCCAAGAAAGGGGCTCTTCTCATTACTGCTCCCTGTGATGGGTTTGACTTTCCCCTCCATGGCAGTGAGCTGCCATCTTAAGCTGTCATAGCCCAAAAGATATGGGACAAAACTTACCCTTTAATCAGGAACCATCACATCCCCTTTAATCAACCCAACTGTCCACGCCATATCACTCTCTTTACTGTCTGTGCACGATGTACACATGAGGATTACCTCTTCTGCTATGTATCAAAACTCCTTCTCATTAAAAATACCATCCTGGGTTTTGAACAGAGTTTGGTATTTTAACTGAGAGAATTCTGAAATGTTTTTCAACTGCAATAAGCTCATTTAAATTGGGAAGAGCTACCACTGCCTTTGCTGGAACGGTAATAGAAAAACCTCACACACTGACCTCTTAAATGTTGTAATGGAGTTGCAGAGAAGTAATACTAAAGAGTTCTGCCACCACTTAGATTGTAAACTAATCAAATTTGAAAGGAGGAGTTTTTTGGGAAAAAAAAATACAAATTGCTTATTATGAATAGCCTCTGAAGTGTATTTTTCCTTTTGAAATGTCATTGAAAATCTTTTTCACCATACTAACACCCCACAGTGAATTACCATTTGCTTGTCTTGATATTTGTGTGAATTTTTCTCCGTGTTTGCAGTTGGTATTTCCTAGTCAGTGTTTTTTCTATATTTAGACCCATATTTATTGGGTGAGTACTGTATTAAAATGTATTTTTACAATGGCCCAAATGTCTTTTATCATTGCAGAAAGTTTTTTCCTTTCTCGCTATTTTTGCTTATTTTTGTTTAGTGAGTAAATAATCCTGCTAATGATTCTCTCATTCTCCATTATGCTAATATTACTGTCTATATGAATGTTTAGGTATCTCTAGAAGTAGACAGGAACATGGGGATATACGCCCATGTTAATTTCTGCTATTTGTTGAGACTGCAGCTGCTGCAGATGATTAAATCTCACCAGCTGTTGACCTCTTTCCAAAGATCAGACTACATTTCCATAAACACACCAGGACCCTAATCTGCTCTCCCACCTTCAAGAGTACCCTTTCCATCTTTACAAGCATTTAAATTCTAATTAATACTTCAGCCACCAATTGTAACTAGAACTTGCTCTATTCCTGACTATTTTACTCCAAAGGCAAAATAACCGTCCACCCAAAGGCTGACAGACAGGCTACTTTCAAGGCCCATGAATAACAAGTAGCCATGGAAAATGCTATGGCCCCACTCAAGTAGGTGTCAGGAAGTCAAGTGGGTTTTGTGTTATCTCTTCGCACTTTCAGCTGCCTATTAGCATAGCTATTCAGACAGCACGGCCCATGGCCCACAATGGGAATAGAAAGGGAGAGCCAATCGCTCTCCCTCTTACTTCCCTCTTTATGTCTTTCACTCTTGAGTCTTTCTCTGTTCTAGCTCCCTCACTCCTGACTAATCCGCTAAGTCCCATGAGGGGTAGAAGTCGTTGAGTTCTCAAGTGGCTTTTTGTCTTTTTAGTTTTGTATTGGGAAGTGGGAAGTCCACCTGCCCTGAAGAATTTCAAAAAGGTAGTGTGAGTGGACGTCTCAGAGGTGGGAAAGTTGAGCCAGTGAAATATTCAGTAAAGTGGGCATACTTGGTTTCAAGGGTAGCATAATTTCCATGAATTTTATGCTCTTATATTGAATACAGGCCATGTTTATACTGTTATGAACTTAATTTCTTAATATCACAAAAGGATAGTCATTTGTCATTGATAATAAAGAAGAAATACAAATTACTTTTTAATGGCAGGTGGCTGAAGTTTGGCTGAAGCAGTAAGATTATATTATAGAGGGATGTGTTCTTTAATTTAAAATACCACAGTGGTAACTGTATTTTTTTTTCTCATTCATGAATAGGCAATTATACTTGCCTTTTATGTGTTCGGTACCCAATTCAGAAGCTTTGTAATGACACAATCTTTAAACCACAGTACTTCAGGCACCTACTCAAAGTCTACTGAATTGCAAACAAGCGCTTTGTGTTTAGCCCTTTTTTGTTTGTTTTGTTTATATGTTTTTTGTTTTGCTCACAGCTAAATTAAAATACAGATCCTCGTTTGGCATTTTGGAAAAAAGAAAAATCACACAACCTGCCTGAAGCACTAAAGAATATAATGCTTGGAGGAGAGAGACTAGGGATATAAGTTTTAAGGAATTTTCTTAATCATTTTTCTTATCATTTATATGCAGCACAAAGTGCACATGTCCATACTTCATATTTTTAAATTTCTGGTTTAGCTCAATAAGCAAGACACAAGTTACACCCCAAAAAATGGGCAGTCAGTAACGGGGTGGACACAAATACCATGTTTCCTGGGTGTTAAAAACTGTTTGTCTGTGTCTGTGCTTATAAATGGCCTCTGATTATTATTTTTTTTTTGCTCATTAGAATGCAGAACGCAGAGTTTCCCACATCTCAGGGTTAACAAGTCAGACTTTTTCAACAGATTAGAGATATTTGATGATATGGAAAGAATATGGAAAAAATGTGATTTAAGTGACTTTGAAAATGGCATGGTTGTTGGTGCCAGACGAGCTAGTTTGAGTATTTCAGAAATTACTGATCTGCTGGGATTTCCCCACACAACCATGTCTAGGATTTACAGAGAATGGTCAGAAAAAATATCCAGTGAGCGTCAGATCTCCAGGTGAAAATACTTTGTTGATGCCTGAGGTCGGAGGAGAATAGCCAGACTGCTTCGAGCTGACAGAATTTGGTGTGAACATGACAGCATGTATCTATCTTGCCTTGTATCAGCGGTTCAGGCTGTTACTGGTGGTGTAATGGTGTGAGGGATCATTTCTTGGCACACTTGGGGCCCCTTAGTACCAACTGAGCATCAAGGCCATAGTCTGCCTGAGTATTGTTGCTGACCATGTCCATCCCTTTATGGCTACAGTCTACTCATCTTCTTATGGCTATTTCCAACAGGTTAACATGCCATGAAGTAAAGCTCAAGTCAACTCATGTGCAGGTGACAAATCTGCAGTGTGATGCTATTATGTCAATCATAGACATGACTGACATGATAGCACTGCATTGCAGATCATGTCTATGATTAGCATCATGCTATCATGTCAATATCGACCAAAATCTCTTTTCAGCACCTTACTGAATCTGTGCCATGAAGAATTCAGGCAGTTCTGAATGCAATACCAGCAATGTGTAACTAAATATGTATTCAGAGATTTGAGAAAAGGCTGAAAGACTTCAAAAGCATGGAGTTTTTTTTTATTATAATGAATGATTTGTTCTCCTGGGTGAAAATGTAGATGCTCTATAAAAGCAGAAATAATGCCAGAGCTGTTGTATTATTGCATTTGGAAACCTTTAGAATTGTTCCAGTTCCTTTATTGATTGTCATCTTAATAATGGGAAGAGCACTAATGAATGAATCAACGTTTAAAAAAAAATCAGTTAGATTATAAAATCATTATTGATGATGAACCAATACTGTGGTATCACAGTTAGAAAATAAACTAATTTATCTCAACGTTTTTATTATTTATCATCATAAACAGAGACACACGTTTTGTTTTTTGTGATGGAGGTTGATGCCACAGTAAATATTTATCTCATTATTAGTTGCACTACACTTAATTTCCATCTTTGGCAGTTTGATGGACCTGCCTAACAGCCCTCTGCTGTCTTCTTGTACCATGTTTTTCATTTATGCAAGATAGCACTGATTTTTTGCCTCCACTTTTCTCTTTGCCTCTGATGGCTTCTCAATAAGAGCATAGATCTATGATTGATTTTGCTATTGCATGTCTCGTTACAGTCATTATGAGAGAATTTGCAAGGGCTATAATAGGATCTGATGGCTGTGAGTGTTCACAAATCACTTTCGCATTGAACCAAAGCTGGATTCATGAGAATTCAGTTAAGATCTTGTATCAGAGTAGATCTCTAAATGCATACTGTTATCTTTCACACCATTATACATTGTTTTATTTATTTATTTATTTTTTTACAAATACAATTCTTAGTTGTGTAACTTTAAAGGAGAAAGCATTGTACATGTCCAATAAAGTAAAAATTCCCTTGTCCTCCCCTCTGTGCATGTTCTCCTGGTCTGTTCTTACTTCTAAATCCTCTATTCCACACCATTCTTTCTCCCTCCCTCTATTCCTCGCTAGCCGATGCCATGACCTTTTTAGCGGCTGCTTAAACAGATTAGCTGTTATTAAGAGCTATGCACCGCTGATGACTCTTTCATGAGGTAGGGCCCTGGTCCTATGGGGAAAAGAGATTTGAGGGGAAAAGAGGGGAGGGGAGGGGTTGGATGCAGAAAGATGTGGAAGAAAAGGAAAAGCTGCAGGCAAACAGGTAGGCAAATGGGTCAGAGAGATGATTCTAGGGAAAAGCTAGAAAAATAAAGGAGAAAGGGCAATGTTACGGCTTTGAATGGAATATAGGGAGAGAAGTATATAGACGGGACTCAAAACTTGAGATAAGTGACATGTGGTGTATGGGAGGAAAGTAAGAAATAGGAGGTCAGATGATATATATATATATTGGCAGATGAGAAGTGATAATGGAGATATTTTATCAAAGATAGTAAAATGGGAAAGGAGAATGGTAAAACAAGGGATCGGGAAGAATACTGACACTAAATATGAAATACTGTTCACAGAAAAAATTAAAACACATAAAAGCATTACCTGTATCATTTCTGTTAACAGGTATTCCGTCAGTATTTCTAACCAAGGGAAGTTGAGTTTCTCATTTATTTATTTTGCATTAGTACAACTAATGCTGCACTAATGCAACTAATGTTGCACAACTAATGTTGCACTTACCTTAACTGTATTTTCTTACTGCGTGAACACTGTGCAGTAGTGCTACCAGTCCACCTTTCAAAAAGAATTAAGCATTACAAAAACAATAGGTGGGCAAGCACAGACACTGAAGAAGCAGTGGGATTGGTCATTGTGATTTTGCTTGTTAATAACAACAAATGTGTCAGCTAAAAACACATTTGTTATGTGTGTATATTACCGATGTTTACTTTTAAAATACGGTTTAAAATGTGCTTTGAGAGAACGAGGCAGCATACTCAAAGAATAAATTCAAATGGAAAGCCAAACATTAAGGACAAACAAAACAAAATTAAGGTAAAGTTAAGATAGCAATAAAGCAATAGGAAAAAAGGACACAAAATGCAAAACACAAATTGCCAGTATAAATAATAAATACCAAGAAAAGCATAAAACCAATAATAAAACAATAAACGAGACATTTAAAATACTGTAAAGCGCAATAAAAAAGACTTTGAGAGGCGCATAAAAGCAGGTATATGAAAATGTGTGTTCAGAAGTAATTTTGATTCTACCAGCTTTATTTCCTCCGGCAGGTCGTTTCAGAGCTGAAGGGCCCTGTTGGCTGACCAGCAGCTCAGCTTTTATGTTTTCATTTTGATTTATTCCTGCAGCACAGTGTTGTGTGGGTTGGCACCACCTCACAGCAAGAAGAGCCTGAATTTAAATCTTGTCTGGGGCCGTTCTGCATGGTATTTGCATGTTCTCTCCATGTCTGCATGTGTTCTCTCTGGGTACTCCAGCTTCCTCCCACTGCCTCGCGACAGGCTGGTGACTTGTCCAGGGTGTACCCACCCTCTCACCCCCCCCCCCCCCCCCCCCCCCCCCCCATCCCCCCCGATGACCCCGAACTGGATTAGCAAAAAAAAAAAAAAAAAAAAATGGTGACTCATTCCTCTTCCTTTGACAGGAAATACTGCCATATGTTGTATACCAATGTGAAAGTATGAAATGTGAAAACATATGTATTGGCCCTGCCTGTTTATACTGTTGGACCTAAAGAGAATGATCACCTGAATCCGCAGCTTCGATTTGGCTTTATTCAGCTTTGAGTTTGAGCTCATTGTGAAGCTTTCTGGCCAGCTGAACATTCCTCTCCAACAGTGGAACAAAAAAGAAAAAAAACACACACTACTTGTTCAGCACCAAATGCCAGATGGAAAAAGGTAGCGACTTGCCGGCAGACACAGTAAAGTGTACAGCCAATATTTTCTCGGGAACTGTTAGAAGCCATAAACAGAGTTTTAACAGAGTGAATATTGGTTTTACGTTCACATTTTGTGACTTGTAGATATATTCATTAATAACATTGTCTGAGATACTGGATGCGTTTAATGTTGCAAGTAAACGGTAAAAATAAATTTTAGTACACATGGTTGTCGAGATCATCATGTTTATATCCAATCTTTTGTTTATACAGCTGCACACAAACCAGTCTCAAAAGATCTGGAAGTGATTTTAAAAGCTGCATCAAGACAGCAGTTATTTTACATCAAATCTGACTCTGATAAGAGAGTCCTGTGTACATGGCAACAATTTTTGAAAAAATATATGGAAAATTGTGCTTGTCTACCCATTTCACAGTGCAGAGAGTTAACAGCCTGGTGGCTGCCTTATGGAAATGGTTTCCCAAAATGATTCCTTAAATCCATGGCCTAGATCCCTACATTCAACTGTTGCATATACATCACACCTCAGCAAGTTGGATTTTGACAATATAGAACATTTCCAGAAAGCAAATACACACAGGCTAATTTGCATACATATCCAACCCTTTGGGTTAACACAGTAAGACCAAAAATACTGCTCATATAATGAAACAGAAACCTCTAAAGGTGAATGTTCCTGAGAGGATCAGCACATAATTAACTTACATTTTTTACTTTTTTCATTTTTCCCCATAATTCTCATTTCACTTTCTGAAACTTTCCACAATGGGCCAACTGCTGTGTGTGCTGGCCAAATTCTCAACTACACACACACACACACACACACACACACACACACACACACACGCATTTTTCTCCATATAAGTTGTGCTAAATGAATATATATAAAATGTTCCAGGTTTTATCGATCCTGAAAAGTAATTAGTAAGAGTTATTATAAACAGACAACGATCGGTGCTAGTTGTTGGATGCTCCTCAGTGTTAAGCAGTGACTCATGCATACTGTCACATTTAACTTTTTTTTCCTTCCTATCTCCTGACAGATGATTTTAATAACCATAAAAATGCCTCCTCATGGTTCCTCAATTTGCTTTTTTTCCCGTTCCTTTTTCTCCTGATCCAGCACCATTCATTGTGATGCAACCAAAACAGAAAAAAAGTAGAGCTCAAGGTCACATTTCATCAATTGCTGTTGTGAGCCAAAGCATATTTCTTCCTTAAAACACCTTGACATTTTTGTTATAGAGCATTTTTTCCTCTCTCCTGGTGAAATATGCTGCTCAATTCATCTGTGTGTGTGTGTCTGTGTATGTGTGTGTGTGTGTTTGTGATTGTGAACCTGTCTGATACTTTTTGTGTGTGAGGCTGATGTACAATCTAGTAAATTGAAACAGCATGTGAATTGGGATTTTGATGGATCAATAAATTGATATACAGTGTTGGTTATGAGCTCTGTCTTGAGGTGTATTTCATTGTTTTATGGACTGTATTTATAGAATTTTTATCTCTGTCTAATGTATCTCTTCCCACTGGATGCAATTAACATTTACTGACATTCTAATGAACACTTTTCTATAATCCTTTGTGATTTCATAATCAGTGAGGCTTACCACAAACAATAATAAGATTTCCCTACTGTTAAAGAGTCCCTCATCTCACCAAGTCCTGGAATGTCAGATATATGATTTGACAGTTTACTGGGTAAACACTGTAATTATCTCTAAAGGTCTGAAGTAAAACCTGTCACTTTTCTCTGCATTTTCTACAGCAGCAAACATCATTATGTCACATTATGAGGTGGGTATGTGTCAAATTTGTGATACTTTAGAAGTAAAAAAAAACAAAAAAAACAAATGCATACATCTTAAAAAGTGAGTCCTGAAACTTATAAAAGTGGTATTTTTTTTAATTATCTCGGTGCAAAGGGGCATGGACACAGATTAAAATCAGTCTGTAACCATGGGCGACAGCAAATCAGAAAGAAGCACTAGTCATTGATGTGACAGGGCTCCTGCCAGAGGGGGCAATGTGGCCAGACTTACCCCCTCACTCTGACAACTGTAAAAGGTATCGCACATATTGTTATAATGAGGACCAGACTGGCAGTCCTCTGTGCCCTTCACTCTGTGCTGGGAGAGCAGAGAGGATGAAGAAGTAGTAGACATAAGGGCAGAGAGAGGTAATGGAGTGCTACTGTTGGTGGTATAAAAGAGGTAAATGGAGGCTAATGGGAAATATGATTATAGATTAAGGAATTGACAAGAAACAGTAAAGGCAGGGAAAGTTATGGTTCAACTTAAACTGTTTGTGAGATGAAAAACTACTAATACACAACCAGCTAGTTTATCAGAAAGTCTGGAAATCATTTGCCTGGATGGTTTCTTTTTACATTTATGTCTTTCAAATAGAGATGCACTGATTGACCAGTTGATTTGAACAGTTTTCAGCATACTCGGCCCCGACCAGCCGGTCAGTCTCACACATGTCCAATTACGAGCCTGTCAATTTCATGCACGCACAGCAGCACAGGAAAATAGCGTGTGGCCATTAACGAGTTCTTGACTGTGAGTAAGGAAGACACACAATTCGCAAAAGTGTAGGGGGACCGCCATGAAAGTGTTTAAAGAAGCAAATAAAGGAAAGTGACTAAAGGTAAAGCTATCCCGCATGCAGAGCCAGCCACAAGCCAGCAGCTTTGAAAAGACAAAAGCAGTTACAGGGAAACTTATGGAGAGGAGTAAAAAAAAAAGAGAGTAAAAAAAGAGAGAGAGATATATCCTGTCCTGTTATCTGTTGAATTTCTAAACATGCTGGAAAATAATTTAAGTAACTCACATTTGTTTTTGTCATGATGGCAAGGAGAGTCCTCTGTATTCAGACTGAACACTGGAACACGGTTTAAAAGGTTTATTGAAAGACAAGTACAGAAAACAGGAGCGGGGCTGAGCAGTGATAAATGGGCAGGAGCTCCTCTCTCAGGAGGAGAATAGC
Source organism: Archocentrus centrarchus (assembly GCF_007364275.1). Lineage (NCBI taxonomy): Eukaryota > Metazoa > Chordata > Actinopteri > Cichliformes > Cichlidae > Archocentrus > Archocentrus centrarchus. The sequence continues at coordinate 34,781,513 of NC_044346.1, read as the reverse complement.
TGAGGCAAAGTGTGCAGATATGATTGTGGAGTGAGTTAATGGGAACAGTCCTAATTGTGGATAAGGAGATTTTGGTCCAGGAGGGTATGTGTATGTGTGTGTGTGTGTGTGTGTGTGTGTGTGTGTGTGTGTGTGTGTGTGGGGGGGGGGGGGGGGGGGGGGGGGATTTACTGAGCAGGAAGGTGAGTGTTCCAGGTGAGTCTTTCCTTTACAGGTGAGATGGAGCAGTAGCAGGACTGGAGGCAGCACTGAACCCCACAGAGTGTCAGACAGAAAACAGGGAGTAGGAATGCAGACGAAGGGCAGAGTGACTCGAACAGACGGAGCAACAATATTAATTCACTGGAAACGGATTACTGATGTCTAATTAGGAGAGCCTGATTACCACCAAGGTGAAGATGATGTGGCAGAGATCTGCTGCCCTTCAAATACTGCTCAGTTGATTGTGTCTGTCCAATAATTTGTCCTGTCCTGGTCATGACAGTTTTGCAATATAAATCTATTATAAATCTGCTCATGTTTGCTAAGCTAAAATATGTCAGGTAAAAGTAGGTGTACAGCAACTCATTTTCATTTGATTTAATTATTTGTACCTCTTTCCAGTAGCGGAGCACTTTGCTTGCAGATGTGTTTAACTGGACGAGGATCCTGGAGGAACTTACTGCAGTTTGTGGGAAATTGTAAATTTTAATAATTTTTTAAATTCTGAAAATAAAATTTCGAAAGTAAAATTTTGAAGAAAAGTTGACTTTTGTTTACATAAGCTATCAATTATCTTTTTAAAAAAGAAAATTGGAAATGGCAAAAATTGGTATTAGAAATCAGAATTGGCCAAGGAAAATGCCAATCAGTGCATCTCTAGTTATAGAAAATGAACTAATGTGCATATTATATAATGTTAAAATAATAAACCAATTTTTGGATAGAAAGTCATGTTCAAGACATCCTAAGATTAAGAAGTTTTATTGTGGTACGCACAATAAAAACTGCAGTTTACAATGTACAATGAAATTCTTATTATGCCAATCTCCCTTCACTTTAACCAAAAATGAAAATGAACATGAAAAAAATTAAATAAAACTAATCAAATCAGCTTTATCATTTCCCCCAAAAAATGAACTTTGCTTTTAACTACTTAGCTTTGACTAAGCCTAAGCCTACAAGGCATGCACTTGAGGTTAGGATTTGGTAGAGCTGCACACATAAACACAAGCACAGTGTGTTACAAAGTTCTATTGTTAAGTTCTAATTTAAAATGCTGTTTTGAATATCAATAAGCAATTTAGCATGCATTTGTGTCTACACAGCTTAAATTGGCACAAAAACAGAATCCGCAGGAAGACAAAACTAAAACAAAACATCAACAAATGAGCCCCACAGCTAAGACCCTGTAAAACTAATGAATGTGTTTGAAAATGCATGTCCAGCGCTGACTGCTCAGCTAAGTAGTAACTGCACACATTTTAGTCAAGGTAGAATTCACCAGTGACACAATGTAGCTCCTGAATTGCATAATATGTACAGCAAGTTTTAAATGTAATTAATGTCAATAGCTGGAAGTCTCAGGGGAGTGATAATGAGCCATGAACAAAAAGCCAGTCTCACTGAAGTAATGTTGGTAGAGAACCTTCCAGGCAGCGCTCGAATACTGTAAATACTCTGTCATTTTAAATTAGGAAAAGCAAACAAAACATTACTGCCTGGCTGAAATCCAATTTATCTGAGCCCCCAGTTGGTGAAATAATAGTCTTGTTCCTTACTATTTCTTTATCTCGATTTTCTGCTAACTGTTCTGATTCTTTTATGTAAGATATTGTGTTCTGATCACTTTCTAAAGCATCTAAATCTCCAGGTAAAATAAAATGTAGCAGTATAATAGTGTTTAGTTTAGATTCCAAACCAGATTGTTCTAAGAGTGTTCAAAGCTTCAGTGGTTTGCCATCAAGCACCAGGAGACTAAATGCGCAGCTGCAAATGTGTAGTCTTATTATATTCATGGAGCAGTAATGATTGTGATTTAGTTTTATTATCAGTTTAACTTCCCAGAAAATTCTTTATGCTGAAGCAGGCTCTATAAGACACAATCAAGCAGGTGTGGTGCTGTGCTGGCATTATCTGATAAATACTGAAACCAGATTAGACAAAGCTAAAGCTGTTATTCAGTAAAATCAGACTAATTTGTCTTGGCCTACATTGACATTAAAACTGCGGGCCTACATTTTGTGTTGGGGTACTCGCACACAACGCAGAGTGGAAAGAATTTCTCTTGATGCTGTTGCATTAAATAACGAGTTAAAATTTAGATTTAATCTTTTGTCTTTTTTAATCCTCTTGGCAAGTAAAGCTGAGCTACTGTACTTCTTTTTTTATTTTTAAACCTCAATCTGATGAAGCATACAAAGGTTTTCACAAAATACAGTACCAGTCAAATTTTGGACACACTGTGTCCAAAGTTTGACTGGTACTGTATATTATGACAAAAGTACATAATTGCATTTTACTATATGCATGTATGTGGTTGCCAGAGACTGGTTACAGATGTAGTATACCAAGGATGGAGGAGAGGAGAAGCTGTGAAGGGACATTTAAATTTGTGCCTACACCTTCAGACCCAAGATATGAAGGTTCATACCTATGTTTTATCACTGGAAAAGGGCTCCCTGTAACCAAGGAAGCAAAAATGCAAAGGAAACAGTCAACGCCACCTCCAGCCTTATCTACAGCAATGAAGTCAGGGCTGTAAAATAGGAAAACCTGCATAAACATGCATATTTATTCCTGATATTGTCACAATTATGTCTTGTCAGAAACCCAGCCATGCTGGACAGCTGACAAGAGCTGGCTAAACAGTAACAGCTGGTCATAAGCTAACATTATGGCATTATGGTTATCATTATGGTAACATTATGGTTATTGTTAAGCTCAAGTTTCCCTATCATAAAGAGTTTGATTACATTCTCACATCGTTTATTCACTGAGCACCAGTGTCCAACGATGTTAGAGCCATGTTTCACTAATGCTGGCTAACAGTAGCTTACAGCAGCAAACAGAGCCTGACAGCGGCAAAAATAGCTGCTCTTACCAACAGAAAAGTTCAGGATATCATTAATAACTCACCTCAGTATCACTGTCGTTGGTCAGAAATGAGCTTCACTGACTCACCAACTCCTTTCACAATGTTTTACAACCTCCTTTTACTTTTACTCCCTACACTTTTACACAAATGTCTCTACTTTTTACTCCTTACATTTTCAGAACAAACCTGTTACTTTAGGTTTAATGCATTTCAGGTTATTCAAAGGATTTGGCAGAGTTGCACGCATAACACAGTGTGTTACAAAGTTATTCATTTATCATTTATAGCATTATACTCTGGTTCAAGAAGGTAGGAATAATCCAGAATGCCGTTTTTGGTGCAGATGTCTGTGAGCTGTGGTGACGGTACTTCATCATGTAGCTAGTGCTACAGAAGAGGAGCAGGCAGAAAGGAAGTAATGATTTTTAAGTGGCAGGTAATTTCAAATTTCATTTTCAAAACTCCATGGTGGATCCAATCTGGAGCCACTTTGCTGTCTGAGTACACTCAATACAGATGAATGGTGGGCAGAGTTTTGGGGCTGACTTTGGGCTAAAAATAAAAAATACTGCAAAACATTTAACTGATTGCTTATTGGCCATATTCAATTTATATTTCCTGATTTATTGCTGTGTTGACAATATTCAAATGTTAAAATATAGCGTGTAACAAAAATTTATTTTTTGCACAAACAGTGGCAGGGAACATGCTGGCTGGCTGCGGCCGTTATGGGGGTGCAGTCTAAATTTAATGTTTTAAAACCTGTTTGTCCCATAGCAGCCACTGTAGCTTAGATTACCCACTTCATCTGTTTTTTCAGGTGCTGTTTGTTTCTTCTATGTTACAGGTGCAGCACTTGGTGAACCATGGTGTTTTTTCCTCCTACTGCCCTCCTATTCTTACTATTTCTCCTACTTTCTCCTCCTTTTTTTTTCTTTCTTGTTCATCCTTTCCCCCTTGCTTTCACCTCTGGTATTGCCATATTACACATGCAGTCATGTGTATTATGGCAATATGACAAATTAATAAAAGAAAAAGGAAAACACTAACAAGAGAAGCCTATAGAGAATTTATTGAGCTCTTCTAAGAAAAGCAAATATGTTTGGCTCAGCAGTGCATTCAGATCATGATTCTGATGGCAAAAGCTGCCAAACAAGATGGGCTAAAAAAAAAAAAAAGTGTGTGTGTGTGTGTGTGGGGGGGGGGGGGGGGGGGGGGGTGCACTCTAATTGGGAGGAGTAAGAAAATAGAACTCACTAGACTGTAATCTGCAATCTACTGACATCTAGCTGTGAAAATTGTTCACACTGTAACTTTAATGAGTGTATTTACCTGAAGCTTGCAGCCTATAGCTACATTTGAGTAAATAATACTTTACATCAGATTTTTTTTTATTGGGTTTTTTTTTTGTGAAGTATTTGCTGAAAGTGCAGTCACCTACGAAGGTTGATACCAGGTGGATAGAAGATACACCAGATGCATTAAACAATAGACTTACAGCCCACACAAAAGGATGTATCATGTTCAATTAAAAATAAAGTCGTAAATCTGTTGTAATGTCTTAGTCACGTTCTACTCGCTTCATAGAAACACTGGAGATCTTAAAAATACAGCAAATGCAAAGAAAAATTTTTTTTATTCATGCATCCATGTCTTCTACTTCTTCTACTGTGGTTAGTGCCAATTTAAAAGGTTTTATGAGGGGAGCAGTACACACTATTGGATGAATATCTTCAGTTTTGGGGGGTAATTCCCTGCATGGAAGAGCATTAATTAGAACAACAATATGATAAGTTTTGGATGAAAGTTCTTTCAGTTTTCAACTGTGCTACCATAATTGGAAAAGTTTCCTTTCTAGTAATCAGTTTTTTAACACTGCAAACTGCCATTAAGTAGAAGATATTCCACTAAAGCACAACAGATAATGGACCCACACATCTTTGATCAGTAGTGTCTCAAATTTTGGAGCATGTTTTGAGAAGAGGTGGGATATAAAGTTCACACACATGTGTTCAATCAGCTAATTGATAATATCTTGTGTTTCTTCAGTACATTTCTGTTTCATATATTACCCTTTTTTTCCCCATAGTGCTACTTATCTATTAAATGTCATGTATACTTCTGAGGCAGACCACAGGTCAGTTGGTTCACTTTACTCTAAAAGCAATTTAGCTGTTTCATGCCACACAATAAACCATCTGAGAAGTGAGCTCTCAAACTCTCAGTCTCAAGGCACATAATCAAACCACAAGGTCAGCAGGCTGGTTTCATACTTGACACCATAAGTATTTGTCAATGGCCCTTCATTTGTACACAGAAAACAGAAAGAGACTTGCTGTTGACAGCTGCTTTTCAGGTCACACAGTTCACCGATCGGCTAAGCTAACAGGTCCTCCTCCTCCCTTGCCTCATTATTGCCTCATCTTTCCTTAGTATCTGTGTCTATTTTATATTACAAACATCACCCTTTGTCTGTTGCTCCTGTGCTCATCTCTCTCTCTCTCTCTCTGCCCTCCCCGCACTCTCTGTCCCTCTCTCTTTTTTTCAAATAGGGCTCTATTTGCTCTCACAGTTGCTGGTAGACTTTGATGTGGGCTGACAATGTGGCTTGTGCCTCTGCTAAATTTAATCATATTAACTAGTTAACCATGCTACCACTGTGTGACCCACTGACAAAAAGCATGCTCCTTCTGCTCTCTCTCCCTTGCTTGCTCTCTTTCTCTTTTTGTCTGTGATAATCTAGCCTTGGGACTGAGGGGGAGCAGAGAGCAGAGTGCTCTCGGGAGATACAGTCCGTGTGAATGTCTCTGGATATGTGTGTGTTCACAAGAGACAGGAGATGAATATTTATGAGGCTACATTGCGTCGGTAACATTTCTTTTTAAATGTATCTCCCTTAATTTTGCAGTTTACCTTTTCCTTAAATGTCTCACCTTTAATCTTATAATTTGTGTTCTGTAGTGTATAGATGACTGAATGTGACAGGGCCTTGACAAAACCTTTAGCACACACCGCCTCCCACAGTATGCCTTAAGTCCACAAGGGAGAGAAAAAGACCTGCATGAAAAGTTGACACTGATGTGCGTGTGTGTGTGTGTATGTGTGTGTATTTGGGAGTTTGTGTGTATATGTCAAAGTAAATGTAGGAGAACAGATGAGATATCTCTTGATTACAGCTGATAGGTTTATTTGAGGAAGGTCAGGAAGATTTGGGAGAAGAACAAGACATGAGTAGCTGATGGGGATGATACGAGAGTGATGGCACAGTTCATAAACACACGCACGCACATCATTTCTGCACACGCACACGCACACACAACCCGACAGAGAGAGTAACGAAGGCCAAGACAAATGGTTGTAAGCATGAAAAAAAAAAATCTGTATTATATGAAGCGTGAAGTTAATCACAAAAAACAGAATTGAGGAGGGAGCACTTCAGCACCACTTTCCTTCTGTATTTGCGTTGCCCTTCTATGGAACAAAGAGAATGGACATGCCCACTAGTGCTGAGTTGTCAGAAAGAGTCTGTCTGATACCAGTGAACGCCCCCCACAGCTCATCAGAAGTGTCAATCTGGAGAATGATAGATTTGAAGGTCAAAAAATAGGCAAATGAATGACAATTTGACAAACAGATATATTAGATAAGATTATTACCAAGCAAAAATCAACTTTTTTATGAATGCAGTTTGCAGATTTCAGACTTCTTTTTTTATTGAAACCGATGCCCTGGCTAAACCTTTGTCATATTCTGTATCTATCAGGTATTGCTGAACAATCCTCAAGGTGTGTTATTCACTCTTCAACACCTCCTGAGTGGTGGAATATCTTCATTCTCTTCATGTAATTACCCCACTGGCCCAACAGTGAACAGACTTGGATGGCAGTATGCGTTTTTGCTTGTTGCCATTGTTGCCCTCCAGGCATTCCGTGTTTGATTACTCCTGCCTTGGAGGTTGATCTTTGTCTGATTACACTTGCTGTTTGGTTATTCTTAATAGCAGCCTTGCATAAAGACCTTGTTTTTGTTTTTGGCAGGGGTTTGTCATGCGGCCTTATCTGTATGTAAACATCTCTGTTTGGAGGTTTTCGGAGGGCAGGTGGTTTGTTGGGGTTGGGGGTGATTATTGATAGCTCTGAGGTTTGTTCGGGTGTGATTACTTTTTCCTGGCAGGCTAGCGTTTTAGAATAATTTGTGCCCTCCAGAACTGGTGTTTATTTTTGTCAACATTCCAATTACATCAGACCAATCAGTGTGGTCACAGCCCAGTCGTCTCATCTCCACATATCAGCTGTGTCAACATCCGCTATCATCTCTGGCTGTCACACTGATTGTAACTCTATCACTCAATCTTTTTAGTGGTTAATTACATCTGGATCCTACTGTGAGAAAATAATATTAAGCTCAAGCTCTTGTCTATACTTCACTTTTCCATTAAAGTATGCCCAAAGCATATTGTTTAAATCCCATAATCCATATCAAATTTTGGGAAGGAAGTCCATCAGTCATTTATTTCCATGTCGTAACTGCAGTTGAATCATGACAAATTTAGACTGTCATTATTTTTTTTCTCTTAATACTTTCAGTTTGAGTTCTTCCATGACAGTAATGGTCCAATTTTTCTTTGACCATTTCTTTGGTGTGCTGGGTTGATAGGTAATCGGTTTTGACTGACTCAATTAGTTCCAGTATGCCTGGTGAATTCAGCTGATTATATTGCTTCTGTCATACAAAGACTTGAACATATTCTTTCACTGTCGTTCAGAAAATGAATTGGGGTGCGGTGCGGGGGGTGTTCAGATTAACACCATGCATTTTCTTTAATTTTATCAGAGCGCTTCCTGGTTCACTGGTCTGTTTTATTATAAGTTGCGAGTCTTGGTAGACTTAAAATAACTGCTCAATTGAAAACATTAGTTTCATTAAAACCACTTGTACTGTTTAATATAAATGCTTTCTTTAAATGATGGAAGTATTCAGATACATTAAGGTGGAATTTCAGGATTAAGTGGGATTGACCTAATCCTGCCAGAGGAGGGAAAAGGCCAAAACACAGGTTAACCACTAAAATGCAGGAGTGGGATAAGATGAGAGTAAAAAAGCTCCAAACAGGGGGAAAGCACATAAAAATATTATCTGTTAATGTAACAAGCAATGGGTTGGTGTAAAAGGACAGAGAAAACAGTTGGTATTGTTTTAATCCTGTCAGTGGGAACCTTCTAATCCCTTGCTGTGAGCATCACAGAAGCGCGTTGGTGTTTTTGTCTTTTGTTCCTGGGGCTAATCCCTGGCTTGCTGGCCTCCAGGTCTGGGGTGGTATATTGATGACATGGTTTAGTCAGCCTATATATTACACAAAGCACAGGGGGCACACACACAGATCCCTGACATGACAATACCATCAGGGAAACCAAGACATTGGTGGTATTGGCGCAGTATAGCTTTTCATAAGAAACAGAAATAAATGGCAAAATGAACCTGTTGTAATAACAGAATATTAAACATGAAATATGGTATGAACATGAATTGCTTTGCAAATACAAGAGATCCTTCTACCTTTCTTTTTTTAAGCATTATCTGCAAACTGAAAAAAAAAAAAAAGTTTTGTTTTTGTTTGTTTTTTCCAGTTGCACTTATATTAGTTTTGCTGTGTTATTTCTGCTATTTCTGCTTATTTTGTCATTATTTTTCCTCTGTTGCTGTACAGTTAGGTTTGGACAACAAAAAAATTAAGGATAGACTGTGGAAAAAAAAAAAAAAAAGTCGTGTTTGGTTTGAAGACAATATGCCCCATCAAATATTTGATTACATGGCTGAAAATGAGCACCTTGCTGTCAATCTATGATACTGTTCAAGCCATTATTAACTTGACCACGAGACACACAACTTGTTTTAACACTGCTGATTGCTTATTTTTTTCTGTAATGTTAGTCTGGAATAAATGAATAAATTGTCTTTGGTATATATAATTTGCAGGGTTAACCCATAAAGGAAACTTTTGGTGCCCCCAAAATGAAATTCATGAAAATCATAGGAATTTAGAATTACAAACAGCAGTTCAAACCCCCTAAAATATGTTTAATATTTAAGTAACTGCTGAACATGAAATAGACAGTTAAATTTGAGATCTGGGATTTGCCTCAGTCAAGTCTCCTCTCATACACAACTGCTGTTTCACCTATTCACTGCATAAGCTAGCTAAGCTGCATTGTTTTGACTGGTTTTGACTGGACCTGAATGCTGCACTATGAAGCTACCACAAAACGGAACAAAGTTAGTGCACACGGTCACACTGTACTGGCTATTTTAGTCATACTATTTAATCTGTTTCACCATCCAGAGCTAGCATTTCCAGACCTGTAAAGTTAGTTATTCAGCCTGTACGGCTGTTTTGAGTTATTAAACAGCATTAGCTCACTGCCCTTGGGGCCTTTCCTCATAGTTAGCTTAACAGTGGTGGAAAAAACAAACAAAAAACAAACAACGCCCTTCATGTAACACAAGAATTTATTTCTTCTCTTACTAAGTGTCATTACCAATAAGATATGCAAGGTGCCAGGCGTTTAAAAACAGCTCAGTGGAGATAAAGTTTGATAAATGCTTCAGTTGAAAGGGAGAACTAAATTTTTATTCCTATTTTTTTCTGTGAGGCTCAAGCAACTGATTGCTTGTCACCCACTGGTAGATATTTAAGACCACGGAATACAAATCCAACTGTCACAAGACTGCTGAACAAAGAACTTGTGTAATTTTTAAACACATCTGTGCAGCATGTATAACACTGAGTGCTGCCTTTGTACATATGGTTTTCCATTTTCCTGTTGCTCTCTTGCTTTAATTATCTCTGTAGCTTATGGACCACAGGTCACTGCATTTTATCATGTAGAATTGGACTTTAGTGTGACTGATAAACAATCATACTATTGTTATCTTATATATTTATTTTTGTTACAGTCTGCTTTTATTAAACAAGTAAAGAAAAAAGTAATACTGTTACTGTGAGAAATATATTTAAAGTACAGTGATCAGCCATGGCAAACCTGGTTCACTGATGTAAAGTGTGTATACATATTTATATATATATATATATATATATATATATATATATATATATATATATATATATATATATATATATATATATATATATATATATATATATATATATATATATTTCCCCTTTTGCACTCAGAATTTGTATATTTATAGCTGTAAATATGTTCTTTCTATATATATATATATATATTACTCATCTGGAAATTGTTTTGTCTGATCTAAAACTGGATCTATATTTAATACAAAGGGTTAGCAGAAGTTCCACAGTAGACAACTATGGCATAGGTTTTGATTTACAGATCAAAAACTACACCATTGGTAGCTGTCCAGACCTGAGACTGCTGAGTAAAGAGTCACAGCCTTGGCTAACCACCTGAAGAAATATATAGGTGGTCTTTGTCCTCCAAGCTCAGGTCCTCTCTACCAGAGGTCTGGGAGCTTGAGGGTCCTGTGCAATATCTTAGTTGTCCTACGATTGCGCACTTCTGGATAGAGATCTCGGATGTCATTCCTGGAATCTGCTGGAGCCACTCCCAGTTTGGGGGTCACTGCCCTGAGTATTTTGATTACCACAGGGCCCACTGTTACCTTCATCTTTGACATCCTCTTTAGCTCTTCTCTGAGCCCTTGGTATTTCTCAAGCTTCTTGAGTTCCTTTTTCTTGATATTGGCATCACTTGGTATTGCTCCATCTCTCACTACAGCTTTCTTCCTCTGCTTGTCCACCACTACTATGTTTGGTTGGTTAGCCATTACCAGTTTGTCTGTCTGTGTCTGGAAGTCCCACAGAGTCTTAGCTCGGTCATTCGGGGGGTGTATCTCATTTTGATCTCGGGACTTCCAGGTCATACTGGGCACAGATGCCAGCCACTTGGTTATGGTGTTCCATGTATGCCCTGCCTGCTAGCCTGCTGTTATGTGCTGGATTGTCTCAGGCCTGCACCTGGGGTCTTGCCTTGTGTGGTAGACCCCAGCCTCTATCAATCTTGTGCTTAGAGCTTGTTCCTGTGCTGCCACAATTAGTGCCTCTGTGCTATCCTTCAGCCAAGGTTTGTCCAGCCATTGGTAGGATTCTTCAATATCAGCCACTTCCTCCATCTGCCGGTGGTATATGCCATACAGGAGCCTGTCCTTCTGTGATGGTCTTCTATGGCTCTGGTATATCTCTTCAGGTGGTTAGCGAAGGCTGTGACTCTTTGCTCTGCAGTCTCAGGTATGGACAGCTTGTTATACTTTTTAGGCACCCCTTTCTTCATAACACTTTTCTCAAATAGCTAGAAAACTTCCCTCCATGCTGCTTTGAACTTAGCCTCTAGTCTTCTTTTCTTTTTAGTCTTCTTTCTTCTTTGAGGCTTGGTACCCAATCTTGGAATGTGGGGATGATGATATCTCCCCCCGACCTGGTGTCCTTGATCCCCCTTGCAATAGCATGTGTGTTGTACCTCATAAATCTGCAATAGTATTTGTGTTCTTCTGAATGTTGGAACACTGAGCTACTAGTTGTTTTGATGTCAGTCTGGATTTTGGGTGCTGAAGTGTACATAGGCCCCACATCCTCTTAATGTAACCCCTTTCACTGGGATTACATATGTAGCATCATTCCAACAGTTCCCGATTCTCATCTCGTGTCCATTTGTGCCATATCCTTGTTCCAGTAGCCCACTTATCTTCAGTATGCCCTGGTTCCTCTACACATGAAGTGGACCTTGTTAATCCGGACGACATCAGGATCATGCATCTACATGACAGATATTTAGGAATGTGCCATTGCCAAAGGGTTTAGTGTGTCTCCCAGCACAGTCTCAAAAGCATGGAGGAGAGTCCAGGAGACAGGGAGTTACTCTAGGAGAGTTGGACAGGGCCGTAGAAGGTCCTTAAGCAGGACCATCAGCAGGACCAGCATCTGCTCCTTTGTGCAAGGAAGAACAGGATAAATGCTGCCAGAGCCCTACAAAATGACCTCCAGCAGGCCGCTGGTGTGAATGTCTCTCACAAACAAACAATTAGAAACAGACTTTATGACAGTGACCTAAGGGCCTGTTGTTCTTTAGTGGGCCTGGCACTGTGGACCCTGATTGGCATTTGGCATAGAATACCAGAATTGGCAGGTCCACCACGGGTTACCTTTGCTTTTCACAGATGAGAGCAGGTTCACTCTGAGCACATGTGACAGACATCAGGTCTGGAGAAACCATGGATAATGTTATGCTGCCTGGGAAATTGTTCTTCATGACCAGTTTGGTGGTCAGTGATGGTCTGCAGAAGCATATCCACGGAGGGATGCACAAACCTGCAGCAGGCTAGGAGAATACTGTCACATCCCTGCCTCCTGGCTGGCCTACGCCTTCTTCTCCCTTCTCTCTTTGTGTGTGTGTGTGGGCGTGTTTAGGCTCCATGGCTTCGTGGCCATGCCTCCATAGGCGGCTCCAAACCAATGCCAGATTGTCTCATTGCTAGTGGTAGTCATAGCTCGGCTCCTCATAACTAAACCTTCACAAAACTCAGTCTGTTTTTTCCACCTAGACTGATCTGTTTCTCCTTGTCTCCAGCTCACCAGCAGCAGCCCCAGTGCCACGGAGTTGGAAATGCTAACAGAGAGGAGTGGAAAGCAAAGAGAAGAGGAGGGTGTGAAAATCCAGCCTCAGCCATGACAAAAGACTACTTGTTTTTTCAATAAAACTGACTAAACCTTACCACTGCGCTTGTGTCCAGTTTAACCGAGAGGCTTAACAGATACACCCAAGATAGCATCCATCAGCTCATTAGCAACATGCCACGATGTTTTCAGGCATGTATACAAGGACATGGAGGCCATGCAAACTACCACTGTACCACTGTGAGTATTTACAATGAACATTTGGCAAAATGTACTAGGCTGCCACATTTTTTTTTTACTTTGATTATCAGGATGTCTTTGAATTCAGCCCTCTGTAGGTTGATTTTTTGTCCATCAAACAATGTGGCATATCAGTATAGATATCTAGCATGATATTTTTCCCCCATTGAGATGTGATGTGTTTTCAAAGTGTTCCTTCAATTTTTTTTATTTTTTTTTTGCAGCATTTATATACAGTACCAGTCCAAAGTTTGGACACACTCACCCATAAAAAATGGGTGTGTGTCCAAATTTTTGACTGGTACTGTATTTTAACATGTAATAAAAGGCCTTTATTTTAGTGGACTTGAGCCTCTTATAGTTTATATTTATATAGACTTTGTTGTTGTCACAACAGACTTTGCTCTTGCCTGGGCAGACCCATGTTTTAACACAGAGAAAAAGTAGCTGTAAGGCTACTGCAGCGCTGCCCCCATTCCTGATTCCAGAACAATGGTGAAGCTTGCAGTGATAAACTGGAGAAACTCCTGCTTTCATCTACTGATATACTCCTTATGTCAGCAAACACTAAATCAAACACTTCTAAATCTCATCTTGGTTTCTTGTCACAGAAAAAGAAAGCTCAAAATGCAATTATAGCATGTCATCATAACACCTCAGTGTCAAGTGATGATGGTAATAGCTTTACAAAACTTAGACAAACCCACACACAAATTCAAAGAGACCTACATCCATTTTACCTTCTCAGAGGGATTGTCTGACATCGCATTGCCTGGCGGCTTAAAGTTATGATGTCAATGGGTCATAGTGGTTTATGGGATTTAGCCTCTGGAGGAAGTCAGAGGCTCTTTAAAGCCAGGACAAAACGGCCTCTAAATTTAATTGAGGTTGCAAGTGGGCACAATAATAATGATCGCTCTTATCGTTAAAGGCAAGGAAGCATTGTGTTGTAAGTATTAGGAATAACAGCCAGAATGGTTATAAATGGATCCAGTTCAGCTGTGAAAAGAAAAAAGCTGTTGAATGACACTCAACAAAAGTGGCAGAGTTATGACAGAAGTGGAAGAACAATTGTGAAAAATACATGAATTGATATTAAAACCACCTGTTTTCACTGGCAAAATCCATGGTGCTCTCCTGACAGTTGTGAGGCTTCTCTTCAATACCTCAGCATGAGCAGAGCAAATGTAGTGCAAAGTACAAGCCTTCCAACATGGCACCAGTCTATATTGTGACATGGATGCCTACACATTTTGCAGATCTGTATGAAAACTCTCCAAGCGGCCCAAATCAATTGAAGCTTAGGGAGGAATAGTACTGTGAATACTTTGGTCTTGACAGAACAGAGCTTCAAAGGCTCTCTGACAGAACTTTGAGACTTTGGAGAAGATCATCCCATCTCCAAAAGCCATAATCAGGAATTGGTACTGTCTCCTGTTCAATTCGAAGTTCATCTTTTTGTGTGTATTGGCCCTTTGAGATGACATTATTCCATTTTCAGTGAAAACTTCCTCTATATTTGAATATTTGAAAAAATAAAGAAAGAAAGAAATGCATTTTTTGGGGGGGGGTCAAGCCTCTCTCTGTTCTCAGAGGGAGATTAACATAATTTTACAGCAGGATTTACACTGGCTAAGACTTCAGATCTGTCCTCAAATCCCAAGTGAAGTGGAGCTTTTTTGCTTTCTTAGCTGTGTTTTTCTATACTGTAATGTTTTATTTCTGGAAATGCAAAACATGATTGTAGGGAGATTGTAAGATCAGCAGAAAAAGGCAAATCATTCAAGAGGATATAATAGAGGATATAGATAACTTGCAGGTTTAGGTCCTTGCATGTTTGTGCGTAGTAAATTTGCCCTGCAAAACAAAAAGGTGAATTATAGTATCCACTGCTTGGGCAGCACAGTCCCAAGAGCATTGCATCAAACAGAAATGCAGTCTGAAGTGAAACAGGCATTGACCAGCACACGGTGCACTGAAAAACCACATCCCAGGCAGCAGGTAACTCAGGGGAGTACAGGGAAATGAAATGGCAAAGTCAACACATGAATTAAACATTTTGTCCAGAAAACCCACTGTGCTGTCACAGCACTTTGGTATTAACAGGTGTTTTTTTTTTTTTTTTTTTTTGTTTTGTTTTAGGTCATCTTAGTTTTCTTACTCCATCATGCAACTAAACATTAACATTTTTTTTCTGAGTATTAGAAGTCACGGTATCCAAGTATCTTTCCATCATCATACCATAGATTTGATATTATATAGTGCAGAATACAAAAGGTCAAGATAGCTGTCTTTCATTGTTCTCATCAGTCATATGTGACTTCTCAGGAGATATTTTGCGCTGGTGTGTTTTTGATGAAACTTGGAAAAGTAATGCATCTTCACATGTTGATCTGCCATTTGGAAGATTATATTTATTGGCCAAATGGGTTTTTAAAGGTCACATTTTCAAACTCAGAATGGTCAGTAACTGCTGCAGCTCAGAGTCTGTTTGGAAAAAAGGTACAAAAAGGGAGGCATGTAGCCACTGCAATCTAGAATTGATAGTAGTAGAAAGTAGTGGTGGGCAGTATCGTCAAACATTTGTATCATGTTGTTTTTTTTTAAGATTCAGGCAGTATATCATGGTATTATTATTATTATTATTATTATTATTATTATTATTATTATTATTATTATTATTATTGCCTAAGTGGGCCTTTACGTAGGTTTACAATCGCTGTAATAGCTAGCTTTTTTTCCATTGGGGATTTAAACATTAAAAAATCCAAACAACCAAAGGACTATATAATCCATTCTTAAGCTGTGTTAAAAAATACAGTATTTGGCACAGAGAGTCAGTCCATAACATGCTGCATATTATGATTTCAGTAATAGACTGGCTGGTAACTGTCTAGTTCGGTAGCATTGGTGAGAATGCCATTTAACAATGCCATCTCACTAAGATGAGCAAAATAATAGTGTGTAGGTTTCACAAATTGTTGTGTGTCATAATGTCTGCGCGGCTGAATAGAACTCTGCTCCACAGCATGGTTTACTTACCTCATGGAAATGCTGTATCAAAACAACTTTGGTAGACTCGTCCATAATAACATACCAAATGTGATGTTTTATAACTGAATATTACATTTTGTCACTGTGTTCCTCGTGAGGCTTGGCCTTCATTTTCAAAAAGGAAAAAAAAATAAAAAAGCCACACTGACTCAAGAACTTCACTGATTTCTAAAGGAATGCAACAGCAGGTGTTAAAGCTCTCAAACTCTGAAAAGGTCTTGGAAAAAAGCCGAACGTTTCTGATTAGATTTGCAGTGCTGGAGCTTCCTGCTGATTCTTCTGATTTTCTATAGTTTTAGTGAAAGTCTAAAGGCATTTAATCTACTTTACATCCCTGATTTTTACATTTTTTTAATGAACAGCTGTAGGTATCACTATGTTGTATACAATTATCATGCTTGCAAGTTGGTAGAAAATTACTTATTTTGTCTCCACACACTCAATCTGTATGTCCAACAGTCTTTCCTTCATAAATCCTGGTATTACTTGCAAACTGTGGCTGTTTTAACAGGTCATTTGGCTGCTTGCATTTTCATAATTTCTCAGCTATTTTGTTTCCACTTCATGTCTAAGTCCCAGCAGATTTCTAATGAATTTAGATCTTTTAATCTTTATTATTACAAGAACAGATAACAACAGATACATTTAATGGCAATGTTGCTGTAATTGTGCTGCAACATGCTTTTCATAAACAGTAATGTCAAGCAGCTAAATCAAATTTTTGAACACTGGATATTCAGACTATATTTTTTTAGTAAAACACTGCCTGAAACAGACTACTGTTGACCTAAAACCAGCAGTTCGTACTTCAGTAAACATCAAACATCTGTTAGTGTTAAAAAAAATTATAACCTTTACTCACTCTGCTTTTAACAAAGCAGCTGTTTGTATCAGTTTTCAATTACGGTTTACTGTTTTGCAGCATGTGTACACATTTTTCCTTATTTATAGTTTGACACACGCACACACGCACAAATTATATTCAAAGAAGCAGGTTCCTTAGTGGTTGACAAACTGGGGTAAAATCACATTCTGAATCACACTTCTCATCACGGATAGCTGAACTCAGGTAATTACATTACATGTTGTTCAAATCACCTGAATGCAAACCCTGTCATTTCACCTTACAGCTCACAAGTCTCTTTTTGCTTTTTTCACTGTGTCTTGGTTCCGAAAATTCTGGGTGGATGTGGCGATGTGTATATTGAAGGCCTACTTCTTCATCCATCATGCTGTCTTCTGTTTATAAAATCAGCTTCTACATCCACAGTCTCTGATGTCCTTATTACCCCTGCCAAACCTTTCCCCAACAGTTGAAACTTCTATACTGCACAGATCTGAGTTCATTCCCCTTACTTATTGTGAATTGGCATTGTTTGCAATGTTTGCAAAACCTGCATTTGAATACTACACAACTTTTACCTTGGGGATTTAGTTCATGTTCCTTAATGCTCATGATTTATTTTTCCAACTGATCCTACTCAGTATACAGTAAGTACCTCTTGGTGCAATGCTACAGTGAACCCCTACACACTCACCATCTGCTTTTGCAGCTGCAACAGAACTGCATTACATACTGCTTGGATGCCCACAGTGACTAATGCTGAGCAGTCTTTACTGTGTGGCAGTGATTCCAGGTTCATCCAGTGTAAAATGCAAAATGTGAAGTATATGCTGTATTGCAGTGTCTTTATGTGTAACCTGTGCGGTGACTCCCGACAATTTTTTAGCTTGGTAGTGTGTGACAACTTGTGCTATGCACTGGGAATGTCAGTGATTAAAATGATTAAATAACTGCTGTTAATATATTTTATTACATTATATATATACATTTATAAATACATTAAGTAAAATGATTTAAATTACAAGGAAACCTACTTATAAGAAACAATTTCAATACTACATTAATGAAAATATTAAATGATGGTCCAGATTTTTTAGTGCAATTTCAATTTACTTCTATGAGCAAAAAATAAAAAAGATGCATTTGGTTCATTCTGATAAAAAAAAAAAAAAGGTCATGTTGGCAAAATTTACTAAGGTATTTAACTTAATGAATCTGCTGTTTTTCTATGATTTGATTTGATCTCATCTGATAATAATAGATGTAATTAACTATTTTCTAAGTATAAGAATTTGTGTAAGAAAACAGGATTCCTTTGACCTTTTGCTGGGCTAAAATAATCTTGATTGTATATCAGTGCTAAGTCTACTATATCTGGCCAACATGCATTAAGCCTCATCTAATTTACAGTAGGTCCTTGAATGGATGAATCCTACTTGTTCTATATTTAACATTTTGAACTTGCCTGGTCATCTGTTGCATTATGCCAAAAGGGACTCAAACCACTATTTAAAGTGGAAGCAGTATATTTAATGTGACAGTGAAATGAACCGGTACTGCATATCTCATATAGTATGCAAACACCTTGTTTACTAACTCTGGTTATTATTATGAGGGAAAAAAAAAACATTTGTGAGTTTTATTTGCTTTGTTTATTTAAGTAAGTAAGTCGACTGATTAATTACTTTATTTGAAATGAAAGAAAGTTTTCACAGCACTGTATGCAGTCCTGTGAAAAACTGACTACACCCCATGAATCAATAGCATTTGGAACCAGCTTTAGCAGCAGCAACTTGAAGTAATCATTTTCTGTCTTTTACATCACTGTAGACAAATTTGTGTCCACTGTTCTTTACAGCGTTGCTTCAGTACATTTAGGTTTGTGGGCATTTGTTTATACACAGGTCCCGTCAGTGCATTTCGATGAGGTTGAGGTCTCGACTTTGACTGGGCCATTGCAACACCTTGATTCTTTTTCTTTGTGGATTTGCTCATGTGTTGTGGACAATTGTCCTGTTGCATGACCCAGTGTTGGCTAAGCATTAGCAGCCAGAGAGATGGCCTCCCATTTTACTCTAGAATACTTTGATACACAGAGGAGTTTATGGCTGACTTAGTGACTGTAAGGTGCCTGAGTCCTGTGCCTGCAAAACAAGCAGAAAATTATCACCCTTCCACCAATGTGCTTGACAGTTAGTATGAGGTGTTTTTGCTGATATGCTGTGCTTGGTTCTCAACATACATGGCACTGTGCATTATGACCAAGCATCCCCACTTTGGGCTCCTGTGTCAAAAAGACTGGGCCTCATTTACTAATACGTGCGTGTAAACTGCACACCAGCCTATTTTTCTTCTTACCACTGTGCATACAGTCCAGTACTCTATGTTAGGAAATCTGACTCTTTCTAAATCAGCAGGTTTGTGGTTGTTGCCTGCAATCTGCATCCTATCTGCATACGGCCACACCCCCATTTCTCTATATAAGGAAACATGCTTACCTCCAGGTGAGGCCTACCTGCACCACTAAGGCAAAAAAGAAGGAGAATGTCTGACTCAAGAAACTTAAATAATAGCGTCCAAGGTCTGAGGGAAGAATAAAAGGCACAGCTATCCAAAGTGTTTCCAATAAGATGACAAACATTTAAATAAAGAAACAAATAAAAAGTGAGGCTCAGGCTGAAATAATGTGGGTGCTGAATATTGTTCCCCGCTGAGACACAAGTAAAACAAAGTTTTGAATCAAAGTTGATTTGAAAAAAGACCAACAGACTACAAGAAACAGAAAAAACCTGTGGAGGAAAAGGAGCATGTGATCTGTCAGCCCTAGACGAGAAACTCACTGCAATAAAAAAAACAAACAAACTGCAGATTCTTCAGCATCCGTTGCATAGTGCCAAGAAGTCATTTTTATGAAAGATTACACATTCCCATCAGTAGTTTTGTTTTTGTTACATGCAATTTATTATTATTTTTAATTTAACTGTAATTCTGAGCATTTTCAGCTCATGATGTTTCAGAAAACTGTAAATATTATTTTTATTATTATTAATAGTAGCAAAAATAATAGCTGTGGTAGTATTCATTCTAAAGACATGTGCTTAAGTGTCTTAAGACAGCCTGGCCTTTATTTGTTCATACGCATGGTCAGAAGGACTTCTAAATTTGTTCATAAAGCACAAACAAATTCAGGTGTAAAAATATTGATAAATCACTGATTTGTGTGTGAAACATTGGTACACATGAGTTACACACAGACTTGTGTGTTAGTAAATGAGGGTAATTGTTTCAGAAGTCACTCCTATGGAGATTATGGTGTTGTATTAACCAGCAACTGAAAGCTCCAGACCAGCCTCTGTTTTTATAGAGGTGGTCACATTAGATTAGCAGCACCTGGCTACCACCTACCCTGTTAACTACAATGAAAGCACTAAGATATATTTAGTTTTTCACAGGACTTTATAGAGTCCTATGACTTTTTTTTATAACTGTAAGTGAGCATTGCTCGGTGTTTTTTTTAAATCTTTTCATACTGCTTTAGAAAATGTGCGTGATTTACAAAGTTTCAGTACATTAGATAGATTTACATTCAAAGACATTCACTATACATCTGTGTTTAATGTTGCCTGTAGCCTTAAAATTCTTATTTTGTAGATCACACTATCTCACTGAAGAAAAAGTCACACAAATCTGAGCAAACTTTATGTGCCAAATTTCAGTATGTATTCCTATATATATATATATATATATATATATATATATATATATATATATATATATATATATATACCAAGGTTTATTTAACATTTCTGAAACATATTTCAGACAGGCTCACACGTCCAGTCTTTCTATAGTCACGCTGCGACTACTTTCTTTGTTTTTACATTTTTTAATCCTTTTTATGAAAAGAAAACTGTGTGCATGAAAATACATCATTTGAAAATGCAATTAGTTACTTCAGTTCAAAGCCTCATTGCACTGTGTGTAATGCAAATCTGTATTTCAAACAGGAATTTAGAGGCTGTTCCATGTGTATGAATGTGCATGAGTCACATCAGACTGTTTCCTGTTTGATCACAGACACCCTCAGATGTCATACGTTTTTTTTAATGTGTTTTTCAGAAGAAGACTCTATTTGTAGAGGTTGAGGTGTGTGTGTGTGTTTGGGTGTGTGTGTGTGTGTGCGTGCGCATGTGTGTGTTTGTCTGAAGCCCACTCAGACTTCCCAGTGCAGACACTGAAGGTCTCTCTTGTTCTCCCCAGTGGCGTTGATTGGGAAACAGCTCCAGGCAACCTCTAGGCTCTAACTCTCACTTCTTTATCTTGTGTTTGTGAGTGTGTGAGCGCAAGCATTGTGTCTAAATCTGTGTGCGTGGATGTGTGTTTATACATGTGCCCATGTGCACCCTGTTTTCCTACTCAAACTGCTTCAACCTGATTAGCACCTGCTAACTTTAGATGAAAAAAAAAAAATCAACAGAAAAAAGGACGGTGAGAAGTTGAAGTAACAATATTGAGTTTGCTAAATGGGAAAAAAAGGAGTCAAAGGAAAAAAAATGAAGATAAGGTTAAGTCTAAAAACCAAAAAGAAAGCAGAAAAAAGTGACTCACTGAGCAGGTGAACAAAGAAAAATGTTGAAAAAAAACTAACAATAATTCAACCAGGATAAGGAAGGTAAAATTTAAAACGGGATGCGGACAGATAAGAGAAAGAGAAGGAAAGAAAGAGGATGAGACCAAGGGGGGAATAGGATGGAGGAATGAATCAGAATGGAAGAATCACTGCCAGGTGTTTGAACTTTGAAAAAGACAGTATTTGAGGATGAAGAATAAAGGATAAAGGTTTGCTGAAGCCAAAGGGGGATTCTTTCTCATTCGCTCTCACTTTTCCTCTCTACTTCTGAGCCTGACTCAGACTGATTGAGATTTTACCTGAAATTTTAGTCACTCAGACTTCTGCACACAAATAGTTTGAGGCAAGATGAGACGCATATATTACAGATCTGCAGACTGATTTGTCCAGTTGAAGTGTCCAGTGGCATGTGTATGAAAGTGCATGAATCACATCACACTGAATGAAATAAAGGTTTCTCTGAGAAAATGGTATCTGAAATTATGATGAAGTGAAGAAAAATCCTTTATTTAGCATTTTCTATCAAAACTACAGCAGAGTGATGTACCAGTCAAAAGTTTGGGCAAACTTTTGACTGGTACATCACTCGTCTGCCTTCACATTTATATATGAACTTGAGTGATACTCCATTCATCATCCACAGGGTTTATTATGATTACTGTGAGGGTCTCTCACATGGTCTGCTCACAGGGGGGCCAGACTCTGCTCTTGTAAAAGAAGAGTGTCCAGGCAGATTTAAAGGGTTTTGCATCTGAACTTTTCATATGTTCCAATATTTATTTTAAAAAAAACAACAGCAAAAACGCCTTCTGAAAAGCAGATTGTACGTAGATAAACTTGTTGCTGTAACTGTCATATCCTGGGCCGGTGGCCCAGTGTTTTATATTTTCTTGATATGGTTTCCGTTTTCTCAGGTTGTTTTGTTATCTGTTATAGTTGCCTTCAGTTATTTCTAGTTCCTTGTGTCTCTCTGTATTCTGTGTCAGGTCTGCGTCTCTGTTCCCTTGTCATACTTCCTGTTTTATTTTGATATCCATCTAGCCCCTGTCTGTTTTATTCAGTTTTGCTTCCCTCTGGTCTCGTCTTAGTTATTAGTGTCACCTCTGTTCCCACCTGTTTCCTCTTCCCTCATCAGCCCTTTTGTGTATTTAAGTCCTGCGTTCTCTCTGCCTGTTGTCGCGTCGTTGATGTTACTGCCTCCAGTGGCCCCTCAATGTGTGTCTCCCTGCTCCTCCCCGGTTTCCGTTTTAGCGTTCTTCCCAGTGTAGGTTTGTTTTTGTCTTCTGTTTATATCTTAATAAACCACTTTAAGTTCACCCTCTCCTGAGTCCTGCGTTTTGGGGTCTACCCGCTCCAGTCACACAGCCTACCATGACAGAACGACGCGACCATTACAAAGACCCCACAGACTCAGACCTGCAGGAACGACAGCGAGTGGCAGGTCTGAGTCTTACCGGCAGGAGAAATTGAGGTGGAAGCTGTGGCCCATCCCAGAGCACGAGTGCGGCCTGTGCGGCCCCCTGAACTGTGTATTTTTGTTTTGGTTTTCCCATGGAATTCCCTGAACTGTGGACTGTTTTTCCCCTGCCGTTTGCTGTTTTTGTTTTGTTTTGGCTCCTGTTCTGTTCATTGTTTCTGACCTTTGTGTGGACATTGGAGCTTTCCGGCCTTGTGCTGTCGCTTTTTGTTTCATCCTGTTTTTGCTTCTCGACCCTGTGTTTTTGTTCTTGTTTTTGGACTGTTTTTCAGCCTGGTGCCATTGCTTTTGTTGGTTCTGTTCCTTTTGTTTGTTGTCTCTTTGCCCTCGTGTTCTGATCTGGCCCCTGTGCTTCCTTGTGTTTTGGTTTTTGTTCCCGGACTTTGGTGCCCCCTGTTCGGTTTTGTTTTTGTTTTGTCCCCAGTGTTTTGGTTTTGTCCCTGGGCCTTCCTTGCTGCTCCCTGCCTGGGTTTTGTACATTTTACTTTGCGAGAGCATCTGGCCCTCACACTGTCTGCCAAGAAAAATTCTGACACATGCACGAATGTAGTTAATGACCCCTGCTCTATCAGGTTGCAGGCCAGTCAAGTTCTTCCACACCAAACTCGCTCATCCATGTCTTTATGGAGCTGCTTTGTGCACTGGTGTGCAGTCATGTTGGAACAGGAAGGGGCCATCCCCAAACTGTTCCCACAAAGTTGGGAGCATGAAATTGTCCAATTGTGTTGGCATGCTGAAGCATTAAGAGCACCCCCCAACCCTAACCCCCCCAAACTTTACACTTGGCACAATGCAGTCGGACAAGTACTGTTCTCCTGCCAACCAAAGCCAGACTTGTCCATCCGATTGCCAAACAGAGAAGCGTGATTCATCACCCCAGAGAACACATCTCCACTGCTTTATAGTCGAGTAGTAGCATGGTTTACACCAGTTTGTGTTGCACTTGGTGATGTAAGGCTTGGATGCAGCTGCTCGGCCACCGAAACACATTCCACGAAGCTCTCTACACACTGTTCTTGAGCTGATCTGAAGGCCACATGAAGTTTGGAGGTCTGTAGCAAGTGACTCTGCAAAAAGTTACTGCGCTCTGTACACTATGCGCCTTAGCAGCCGCTGACCCCACTCTGATTTTACGTGGCCTACCACTTTGTGGCTGAGTTGCTGTAATTCCCAATGGCTTCCACTTTGTTATATCACTAACAGTTGACTGTGGAATATTTAGTAGGCAGGAAATTTCACAACTGTTGCACAGGTGGCATCCTATCACGGCACCATGCTGGAATTCACTCCCGACAGCGACCCATTCTTTCACAAATGTTTGTCTGCATGCCTAAGTGCTTGACCATGGAAGTGATTAGAACATCTGAATTCAATGATTTGGATGGGTGAGTGAGTACTTTTGGCAGTATAGTGTAATTCATGTGACTAAATCTGTTTTGAAACACATTAGATTAATGTCAAAACTCTGCACGCTCACTCAGTGTAATTTGGGATTGTTGCAGAAACACTGACTCCTCTGATGCCCTGTTTGATGCCCTCAGCTGGATGTGTGACACATCATCCTTTGAACTGAATAAATTCCCCTCCATCACGCTGCTACAGAAACGATGTGTCTTTCTTAAAATTGTGATTGATGTGCACACATACACACTTGGTTGAGCAGCAGTAATTTAATTAACGCTGGATAATTCAGGATCTGACTGTAAATAATGTTCTGTGTTCTTCTGCCGACAGGTCAGCTGTTGCACGCAGATTTTTATAGTGGAATTGTTTGTGATAAAGCCTGAGCTTCATCACAGCTGTCAGTACATTTTTTTATTACGATGCCTATCATTATGCACAAACTTAATTTTCAGGGCTTTAATTGTGTTTATTTGTGATTTTGAGTTGTAGTAATGTCACTGCTAACTGAATTAAATAACTTTGGGTGGAATCTTTGCATACAGAGAGCTTTAGTTTTAGCTTTATGTCACATCAGCTTAACACTGTGGTGGCTTTAAGGTTGTTGAACAATGGCATAATAAAGGACTTTTGCCTCCTTATTATTAAAGGTGTAACAGTTCTCCAAAACCATGGTTCAGTTCTTAACTTAGTATTTGAGTCAGGGGATGAATAACAAAAAAAATTTAGCATTAAGTGTAAAGCTAGCCTCCACTTTTGAGCATTCTGCTTCATCACCAAACACAGAATGTAAAAACACAGTAATGTGAAACAACAGCACCACCAGCTGCGTCATTATTGGGGAATGGTTAGTAATTTTTAGGTGTCATCTATGTTAGAATGAATTAATGATGCATATTTGCATAGGTTGGTTTGGGCAATTAGCTTCGGTACTGAGCAGTAGAAGAAGCTTCTTGCGGCTGTGCCCTTATTTGCGAGGGGTCACCACAGCAGATAGCTCTGCATGAATGATTTGGCAGATTTTTACACCAGATGCCCTTCCTGACACTAACCCCAAAGGGATTTGTGTCTCCTCCTGGTCTCAAACCAGGGACATTCCGCGTGAACATACAAACAACTACACTATTTTGGTACTCAAGAGTCTTGTATCAAATTAACACAGGGTCTCAGTACCCATCACTACCTCTGCTTGTATCTTTTCATTCACCAACTTTAAATTTGTTATCCAAAATATAATTTTCATGAACAACTAAGTGCAGTTGTTCTTTTTTTGTCATTGGAATATTAAAAACAATGCTTAGGCCTTAAAGGATGGATACTATGCGGATTCTATGGATGCTATGATTGATTCCAAAGCACATGATGATTCTTCAGCAGTATAAAAAATTCTCTGGCGGCAATATTATGTGTTTTATTTATTGCCTCCAGCTTCACTTTAACTTCATATGCTAGTTTCATACTTCCTTTGACGTTGATGAAATTGTAAAGATGACAAATACCACAATATTGAATCGATTTGAAAATAATATATCATTCTTCCACTCCATGTTGATCACATCACACGTCACAGCGTCGATGAGCACAGGCTTCAATTATGTTGAAAGAGCAGTGGGAGTTTCAGTGAGTGTGAGAAGTCTGCGAATACGGCGCACAGCATAACAAGAGCACGTCTCAAACAATGCTCTTTATCTTTCAGAGAACTTTCTATACTCTCACAAAACTACACACACACACACACACACACACACTCACAGATCTCAGGAGGGATGTAAAAAAAAGCATTAAAGAGCCGTCTCCATTCACTTTCATCTCTCATCTCTTTTTAATACGTCCTCCTTTCTGGAGCAGGTCTCACTCCCCCAGCTGTTATTTTAGCAGCTTGAAGTGTTTGTGAAGTATATTCCCAATCAATCAGTGAACGTTTTCTGGAAGAGTTTGAAAGACATAACTTCCGCCTGCTGTCAAGATGTGCACAGGTAGTCAATGTGTGTGTGGCCTGTGTGTGTGTGTGTGTACATGCTAGATCGCATCAGGCCCATGCTCTTGCCTTGTCTTCTTTCCCCTCTTGCCCTAGCTAACACAGCTGGCTGCCTCATATCCATTAAGAAGTTCTCTTCAGCTCCATTCCTTTGCTGGGTGTCACAGTGCACTGAGCACTGGCCTGTGTGTGTGTGTGTGTGTGTGTGTGTGTATACATCCAGCTTTGCAAGAAGTATGTGTGTCTATCTGCTCAGCATAGGAATGAATGTGTGTCTAAGTGTGTATAAGTGTGCGTGTGTGCCCTTCAGACTGCTCACGCTTCATTTGTCTGCTGAATGAGACCAGAATCTCTCACTATTCACTGGAGAATCCTGCTGAATTCTCTCTCCACCGGGGTACTGCTTCAGTAAGCACTCTTAATGGTAACCCAACAATGTGTGTGGCATGTGTGCGCAAATGTGTGCACGCATATATTAGAGTATTAAAGCAAATTTACTCTAAAACTTCAGAGCTGCTTTTCTCTGTGTGTTTTTGTGTGTATCTACATGCAAGGACTTTATGAGCTAAGGAGGTCAGTGTAAGTATATCAAGAGAGTTTAAGGTCAAAAGGTCCCAAGAGATTGAGATGAGAAGACCAATGCTCAGAACTATACAGAGAAAATACATTAATTCACCTCTTAGTCTCTTTATCCTTCAAACCTCTCATTGCATCTTTCATACTTTCTAATTTTCTTCCTTTGTCTTCTTTCTCATTACCCTTACACACACACACACACACATCTTTTTCAAACTTGCCCAGTAAGATCACCCATAGAAATGCATCAGGTTCTTCTCTCGGGAAAATAATCTGCTCAACTGATCCTAGTTTTGATTTTCTAAATATCAGCGTTTATTGTTCTTCCTTCCTTGCTTGCATGTTAGTAGCCGTACTCAACTCTTGCTGTGATGTTGCTGTTGTTGTGTTATTATGCCTAAGTAGGAACCATGCTGAGAAAATTGGCCCGAGTTCAGCACCGGGATAAATGACCAAAAAGGCCTCATAATAAGCACACATAATGGCCTGTGTACGTACATTTTTTTCCTGTTTGTATTTGCGAATATGCGTTCACTATGTGCTTTATATGTGTGCACTTGTCTGTGAGTCTGCATGCACTTGATAATGATATCCATGAATTATGCATGTGGTGTGATGCTTTTCATTCAATTTCAGCTCTTATTTTCCCCCAAACAACATTACAGAGGCGGGTCTCTGGGCATTTGGCAGTAAATAAACTCGAACTAATAGACTTCAACTCTGGGCAACACCCGTCTGCAAAGCACTCACCAGGGAGCAAGCTTAACAAACTGCCTTCAGGCCCTGTACTCAGGTCAGCTCTTGTGCATTACTATTGACTTTCAGGGGCACCAGCGAGGTTAAGAAAAACAGATCTGAAATCAGCCTTGTCGGGGCACAGTTCTCCTCCCCAAAAAGGCAATTCCATATATGGCAGTAAGCTAACAAAAGCCAGAATAGTTTGAATATTTGCACGCATAAATTAGCATGTTATATCAACAAAGGTTTTTTGCGCCCTGAGCAAAAGTTCATAAATAAATCAAACGGTTTAATTTTGTTTGGGTTGATTGTATCTTCTGGGTACAACCATATAGATTTTGTAGATACAGAGCTGAATGCATGTGAACAGGTGTGTGTCAGAGGCTTCGGGTTACATGTTCTATTTCCTGTGAATTGCTGGGGGAGTCAGGGTGAGGAGGTATGTTGCCATACATGACTGCCCATATCTCCCTTGTCTATGATCTGTGACCTTGTCCTCTCTCATCACTCATTGCTTGTGACTGCGCAGTGGCTCAGAGCGATGCCCCTCTTCCCATCTTTCCCTCTGCCTCTCTTCTTGTCTCTCCCTCTCTCATTCTCTTCCTCCTCCTCTCACTTTCTCTGTCCGTTGCGCTCCGTTGTTCTTCGAGGGCCTCAAGCTCCCCTTTTTAGTGCCTGGGGTGCCCTGCTCAGCACTTGTGACATCGGAGGTATGTGTATGTGGGTGTACATGGGCATGGGCATGTACGTATATACTGTATGTGTGGTACTGTTTTAGGCTATGTGAGAGGAGTCAGTCTTACAATTCAGCAGAAGACAATCACCTGCAGCTTTGCTTAAAGGAATGGGGATCACAATGTCTCCTGCCAACAGTTCACACAATTTGACATTTGCTCTCAGGAAAAGATTGTTTATGTGTGTGTGTGTGTGTGTGTGTGTGTGTGTGTGTGTGTGTGTGTGTGTGTGTGTGTGTGTGTGTGTGTGTGTGTGTGTGTGGCGGTGTGTAATATTGTGAACATTGATCCTCAGTGACTAAGTAACTTTATATCAACTGACCTAAAAAAAAGCTTTAAAAAAAGTTAAGAACATGTTTGCTTTTTCATACTTACCTTTACACAGTTACTTACCATTCCAGTAGTATTCTCTAATTTTTGTAGCTGAATATTTAGCTGATGCTCTTTTCAGGGTGATACTAACATTTCAGCACGACTTTGAGCTCAAGTCTAGCACTGGTGGGCGACAGTGCTACAGTATGCAACTGCTGCATCGTTGGCATTCTCAGCACTGTTTTAAGGCCCCTTTGAGGCCATGTTAAATGCATAATAGCCCAGCAAATCATTATGAAAGTGGCTACAATGTCTCAGGGTGTTAACAGAAGCTTCTTTCAAATTGTCATGGTCCTGGTGGGTTTCTGCAGTTTTCCTGAGTTCAGGTGGTTCTTGGCCGCTCCACCTCCCAGGTGGAGTCTGGGTTCCTGTGTGCAATGAAGCTCACCTGCTTTCCATCAGGTCTCATCAGCCTGCAGGATTTAAGGAGCCACCAAGCACCCAGTCTCTGCCAGCTTTTATAGCGTGGTAAACAGAAAATCCTGTTTCTATCTCTCTGAATGACAACACGTTTCTTTACCTGCGTTTCCATTTCCAGTGAATCCTAAAAGCAGCTGCCACCCAGCTTCAGCATCCTCAGTAACCGTCTCCTCCTCCTCCTCCTCACCGTTCATTTTCCACTTACCTGCCTGCCTGTTCTCCCAGAAGAAACAACCCCTCCTCGGACATAGCTCTTCCCCGTGCAAGCACTAGCCCACCAGGGTAAGCCTGTCTCCGAATCACCACCTCAATGTGACTCACCGTCTCCGACCCTCCTTATCCAGCCGACTAATTCTCTCTCTCTTCCCCTAGCAGACCCCTCTCAAGCCCAGTTACCCATTTCTCCAGCAGAAAATCAAGATAAATCAGTTTTTTTTTTCTTTTGTGAATAAAGAATCCTAAGTTGTATTTGCTCTCGGGTGGTGTCTGCATCAGAGTCCATTTGCAGCGTGGTAGTCCAGGCTGCCGTAACAAAAATTGTTTAACTGCTCGAGAATGAAAGGGAGAAACAAATGTTGTGTTGGACTCTCTTTTCCCAAATCTTGCTGAGCCAGGGCTGCAGTATAAGCTGCTGACTATTTGATGACTACTGCTCTAAGGTGCTGGTTTCTGTAACAAAAAGTAAAAATATCATTTATCAGAGCTTATGGCTGTGAACATATTCTGACAGAGTAACTGGAGCTGTGCACATCACTTGCTTTCAACAGAGAGAATACAACTAGGGGTAGTGTCTCAACAATAACAACGCTGTTGTCTTTTTCTTGTTGTTTTTAATCACAGATCACAGCACAATGACAACATTTATGTCTCATAAGGAAAGAACGTTTGCTTGTATGTGATTGTGGAGGAACATCACTGCCAAGCAATGTGTGGTTATGTGTGTCCCCAACTGCAGGCAACATGACTGTTGTGAGCACCAC